>NW_024834529.1:0-1280 GCF_019175285.1 Sceloporus undulatus
TAATTCATATGCACCCAATCTGTTATAAGAGATTTAGAAATACTCCATCTCTATTTGTAATGATACGTATTTTAAAGGACGATTTACTCAATACATTGTTTTCGTAATGGTTATATCGTTTTTAGTGAGTGTATCTTATATGACATTATAGTTTTCATTTTGTAATTTTTGTTTTTATAGTTGTAATCCCACCTCGATCCTAAAAGGTGCTTTTCTCTGTTCCTTCCCCTGAAATCCTCCCTCCAACACAGACAGTGTTCCTTGGGGGTCTCCCATCCCAGTCTTAACCAAGGCTGGCCATGGTTAGGTCCCAAAAGCAGGTCGGATCTGGTTCCGGTGGGAGTTTGATCCCATTTGGTTGCCTCCCATACTGTGCAGATACTCCATTAGGCTTTGCTAGTATTTATTCAATAAAACATTGTGGCTGGAAAGATGGAAATTGGGGAAACAGAAAAGGAGGGAAAGAGAAGGCATGGCTGAAGGTCCTCCAAGGATCCTCCAGGAGAGACCTGATGGAAGGACCCCTCCTTGGTTTCCCTTTTCTCCTGGCAACTGGGCTACAAACAAAGGAAGGAGGCCGGTTTTTGCTCCAGGAGCCAAAGATTTTAAAGTTTCTTAAGGAAAAGTAAGAAGAACTTCAAGTAAAATAGGATCCCTGCTTTCATCTGTTTTTGCAATATTTATTTAGTTATTGATTAATTCCTATTCCTTACTGACCTTACTTACTCTTTGATTTCCCATGAATCAGATTTCTTAAGCTCTCCATTTCAGCCATATCTTCTCACTTAAGGAACCAATTGTCTGTTTGTTTTCCAATTGTGTGTCTTCTCTGAAAAGGATGCGGAAGGTTAACTCCTGGGAATCATCAATCAATCTCCATGAAGCTGCCATTCTTCTGTGCAGAGCCTCCCTGCCTCCAGGGGGCACTGTTTCTCTCCTTCCCTCCTCCCAGACAAAAGGCTGAGGCTCCGCCTCCTTTTCAGAGGCAGAGACCCAATGGAAGGCAGGGAGAGGGCAGAGAGAGGTGGGAGGGGCAAGGGTGGGGCATGCAAATTTGGGGCCAATGAGGAGAGAAGCGAAAATGTAATTTCTTCAGCCAGTCTTGCAATTACAGGGCACTGGCCAGGCAGTGGCGCTGTTTCCTTCCCTAGAAATTGAGACCCCGCCTCCCTCCCAGCAGCCATGGAACTCAGACAGGAGAGACCTAGCTCAGAGGACTAGTGGGAGTTGCCAAGGGCGGAGCCATGCAAATTTTGAACCAATAGGAAGGAAGGAGAGCC
>NW_024834530.1:0-1280 GCF_019175285.1 Sceloporus undulatus
GGGGGGGGGGGGCGGGTTATGGCAACCCTATTTCCAGGACCCCTCATGGATACCAAAATCTATGGATGCTCAAGTACCATTAAATACAATGGCATAGTAAAATGATCTCCCTTAAATAAAATGGCAAAATCAAGGTTTGCTTTTTGGGAATTTATATTTTTTGGAATATTTTCAGGCTGTAGATATTCAAAAGCATGGATAAAAAAATCTGTAGATCTGGAGGGCCAACTGTATTACCCTGACACACATCCTCATAATAATCAAGGGATACACTTGGGAAACAAATGTGTGATGGTGGAGTTGCTTCTACTTTTGGTGTTTTTTCAGATATTTTCAGGGACATTTCTGTAATGTAAGGCTTTGGGGTGTGGCGCTTCTGGCTACAGAAGGGAAAGTGAATGGGGTCGTGGAGCAGAGCTCACCCTGACTTCTCTCAAACTCCTGGGACCCTATCCTTTTAACAGACTCCTGAACATTGAATAAAATTACCTGTTCCTGTGCAGCCTACTATCCAGGTAAAAGTAGAGAAATTGCAACACTTTAGGTATAAATCTTTTTGTTCAGTATGAAGATGAAGATGACTTCAGAATTTCTGATAAGGCTGTGAGCCTCCTTAAATAACTTTCCTTACTGGTCTCCAAGAAGTAGCCAAAATGGCTAATTTTAGATTATTAAAGAACTACCCACAATTTTAAAATACTGTGGAGTTTTGCCCTGTGGTACAAGCCATACTCTCTTCCCATCCACAATACACACAACATAGCACAAGATACAGTATAACATGAGACAGCATTTGAGCCATGTGACATTGCTTCACCATTTCCTCCCCACCACCCAGTGAATAATGAAAAAAATACAGTTATGCCTCGAGGACTGATGTTACCCCTTCTTGCATTACTAATGCAATGTAATAATGTCTTCATTATTGGAAAAAATGGACGAACTATTACTAGCAAGTAGGATATGTCACTTTTGTCTTTGTGTGATGCACTGCCAGAGGTACTGCTTACCAGCACTGCATGGAAAGATAGGGGATTCTTGTCTGGTTGCTCCCTGCCTTTCCCCCTGAAAAATAGCCAAAAATATAGGGTGTCTTTAGGAGGCATGTGTATTTTAATAGTACTCCAGTGCTTTGACTCATCACTGTGAAAAAGAGCTGGAAAAGGCAGAAAAAATGTTAATGCTCTTACTGATATATGTTATTTTGAAATCCACTAAATAAGAACTGTATGTGTAATTCAGATTATTAATGTACCAATGTCATATGCTTTATAAAGTCA
>NW_024834531.1:0-1280 GCF_019175285.1 Sceloporus undulatus
CTTTTATTGTCATTCAGAGAGAAATCTGTGAAAAATATTTCGCTGGCTGCTGAAAAGGAGAGAAGAAATCACCATTTGAAAGGGAGATTTGTGGGAAGAATATTTTTTAAAAAAATTCTCCTCAAAGTTTCTCTGACCGAGAAGAAAAACATGGGTTTCTCCAATCACTACCCTCACATGTGATGAGGGTGCCTCAAAGGCTCATTTGTTCCGGGCCAAAGTCTACCTTATAGGGGATTTGTTGGTGATCTCCTATCCAAATACTAACTAGGGATGACCCTGCTTAGCTTCCAAGATCAGGTAAGATTGGGTGCCTTTAGGATATTTACGCTCTCTATGGCCACAGAATGAATACCTACTTTGTCACCTCTCCATGGTATCCTAATACCTGGCAAATTGAGAGGAACAATCTTCCAAAGCACTGAGACAGTGTCTTCTTGAACTCTTTGGCCTGTTACAGATGGGCGTAATAGTAAGGACTAGGTCTGTACTAGGATTAGAAAGGGGCATCCCTTCCGGATGCCCCTAACCCTAGTACGGATTGAGTCCGTACAAAATGGTGGTGCCCGTTCCACACGGGGGCCGCCATTGCTACATCACCACAGCGCCGCCTCCAAATGAGGCAGCGCGGTTGTGACGTACTGGTGCCGCGCCAGGGCGCATAGAGTGGCCTTTCCACGCCGCCAGAAAGAGCTCCAAAACGGCCGCTCCAAGCAGCCCCTTTCTGCTTGTCCCCACTGCCGTCGGGCGTCCTTGGGGCATGAGGCCCCAAGAACACCCTTTCCAGGCTGCGGGGAAGCGGCCTTTTGCCGCTTCCCGGCGGCCTGGAAAGCGGCAGATCGGGGCCCCAGAGGCTGCCCAGAGGCTGCCAGCGGGGAAAGGAGCGCCTACTGGCCGCCCCAAAGGGGCGGTCTGTAACGCACCTTTGTTTCTTAAAACAGCCTCTGATAATTTGATGGAACCCAAAGACTTGACTAAACTGTTGCCAAAGCAAAATCTGGAACAAAATTTGTTAAACTGATTTATTTATTTGGAATGCTTCCATTGCAATGAGAACACTAGGAGATAGCTCATAACATGTATTTAAAAGTTAGCAACAATTTAATAAAAACAACAAGAGAGAGAGAGCATCGCAGCAGATTTTTTTTTAAAAAAAAGCCTTGAATCAACAAAGCTCAGCTCAACAAAAGCATTATTATTAGTTAGAAACATTTGCATGCCTACGCTCACTATTTGCTAGTTTGCTAAATACCCTAAATACAGCAAATCCTGTCTGATCT
>NW_024834532.1:0-1280 GCF_019175285.1 Sceloporus undulatus
CCAGAGTTCCCTAGCACTGAGCCAGGGCAGTTAAAGCGGTCTCAAACTGGATTATTTCTGCAGTATGGATTGGACCTTGAGCATTTTTAATAACCAAGGTCCAAAACGCTGCAGAAATAATGTGACCGCTTTAACTCTCCTGGCTCATTGCTAGGGAATCCTGGGAATTGTAGTTTGTTGTGGCACCAGAGCTCTTTTTAATAAAGAAGGCTCAATGTCTCACAAAACTACACTTCCCAGGGTTCCCTAGCACTGAGCCAGGGCAGTTAAAGCAGTCGCAAACTGGATTATTTCTGCAGTGTGTCTTGGACCCAACTCAGGCTGCATCTTCACTCCAGACTCCAGAGAAAATCCAGTTTCATACCGTTTTTACTGCCATGGCCCAGTGCTATAAAATCCTGGGAATTGTAGTTTGTTGTCACACCAGAGTTTGCTGAGAGAGAAGGTTAAATGTCTCAGAAAACTAGAATTCCCAGGATTCCCTAGCCCTGATTTTGAGAGTTGAAATAAGTTACAATTATTTTTATTCAATCATGTTTACGTTTATTTGCAGAACATCCGCCATTTTAACATTATGGGAATTTTCCGGGAATTGTGACTGAATATTCCATGTGATCTGGGGGGATTCAGCAGGTTTTGGACAAACATTTTCGGGAATTATCTTCCAGGCTTGTTGGCAACACTCAGGAAGAGGAGATCCTCCCCTTTTTGGTCCCAGCAAGACAGCAGCGGGGAGAGGGCCATGATGATAATGAGGAGGAAGAGGAGGTGCGCGGCCATTTTCAATATTGATTTTGCCCCTGTGTATTTCTTCCAACTTTGACTGCCAGGGCTCAATGCTCTGGAATTCTGGTGCCTGTGAGGCATTTAGCCTTCTCTGTTAGAGAGCTCTGGTGCCACAATAAACTACAGTTCCCAGGATTCCATAGCACTGAGCCCTGGCAGTGAAAGCAGTGTGTTTTGGACACAGATATCCTTCTTTTGTGAGTTAATGAATGAATCCAGTCCCTAGCCTTTATATCTCTCTCACACACTGCAGGAGTAATAACCCACTTTGAAACTGCTTTAACCCAATGCTAGGGAATCCTGGGAATGTTAGTGTTTGGGAGACATTTAGACTTTTCTGTCAGAGATGGCTCTGAGACCACAATAAACTACAATTCCCAGGATTCCTCAGCACTGAGCAGTCTCAAACTGGACCATTTCCTCAGTGTGGAGAGAGATATAAAGGCTAGGGACTGGATTCATTCATTAACTCACAAAAGAAGGATATCTGTGTC
>NW_024834533.1:0-590 GCF_019175285.1 Sceloporus undulatus
CGACTTTAGGGCCCTTTTATCCTCCATTTTGGGTTCCCTGAAGGCCTCAAACTGCCAACTGCCAAGCTCTGAGGCAGAAGGAGCTATTTTGTGTCCCGGTGGACTTTTTCGCTTCTGTCAGCCATTTTGTGTTCTGGCGGCCATTTTGTGCTGCTTGTGACTGTGGGGAATAATGTTCCGGAACATTCTCTGAAGCCTCAGTTCAACATGTCAGTAAATGACATGGATGTGGTCACTAGGTGGAGCTGTTGTGCAAGGTATATACAGCTCTAGTGGCAGTTATATTTGTCAGCATTGGAACAGTGCACCATTGGAATGTTGATGCAACTGTCAACTGTCCTTCCTAACTGTCACTGAGAGACAGAGTGAGACAGTTGGTGTGTGAGAGCAACTGCCTCTCTGTGGATGGTGTTACTGTGGCTGCGTCACAGGTTGTGTTATTATTGTTGGTTGGTGTAAATAGTGTGTATTAGAAACGGTTGTCCAATACATTGTGTATATATATATATTGTAAATATTGCAAACAAAGGTTAAAGTCCTCGTGAAGAGTGAAGGCTTGTTCTGTAGTTATTTCTCAAGCCTGGAGCTCA
>NW_024834533.1:690-1280 GCF_019175285.1 Sceloporus undulatus
CGACTTTAGGGCCCTTTTATCCTCCATTTTGGGTTCCCTGAAGGCCTCAAACTGCCAACTGCCAAGCTCTGAGGCAGAAGGAGCTATTTTGTGTCCCGGTGGACTTTTTCGCTTCTGTCAGCCATTTTGTGTTCTGGCGGCCATTTTGTGCTGCTTGTGACTGTGGGGAATAATGTTCCGGAACATTCTCTGAAGCCTCAGTTCAACATGTCAGTAAATGACATGGATGTGGTCACTAGGTGGAGCTGTTGTGCAAGGTATATACAGCTCTAGTGGCAGTTATATTTGTCAGCATTGGAACAGTGCACCATTGGAATGTTGATGCAACTGTCAACTGTCCTTCCTAACTGTCACTGAGAGACAGAGTGAGACAGTTGGTGTGTGAGAGCAACTGCCTCTCTGTGGATGGTGTTACTGTGGCTGCGTCACAGGTTGTGTTATTATTGTTGGTTGGTGTAAATAGTGTGTATTAGAAACGGTTGTCCAATACATTGTGTATATATATATATTGTAAATATTGCAAACAAAGGTTAAAGTCCTCGTGAAGAGTGAAGGCTTGTTCTGTAGTTATTTCTCAAGCCTGGAGCTCA
>NW_024834534.1:0-1280 GCF_019175285.1 Sceloporus undulatus
CTCTCTTCAAACAAAAGGCTATCAGAGTGTATTACAAATTGTTAATTAGATATTTAGACTCTTAACTCAGCAGACCCTTAAATTCCTTAAAGCTCTCTGCCTTCATCCAGTGAATTATAAAAGGGTTTCCCTTAACCTACACTGGGACCAGTTAAGGAACCTTATTTGTCCTTCTTTACTGATCTTCCCAAGCATCAACTGAGCCAAAACACATGTAAAAGGAGTGTTCAATAGTATATATTTATTATAAATAAAAAAATATAACAAAAATATAAGTCCTACAAGATATTAAGAATCTTGCAGGTACAATATTTATAAGTATATAATATTCAATTCATACAATCTATTAAAAGAATAAATAAACCAAAGTGTCCAGTTCTGAGACTAACTTCCAAGATCCGCTCTTTAACTCTCTCTCTCTCGATCTCCAACCGACACAATTCCCCCAACTGTCTCTTGGTCTCTCAGGCCTTATATCTCCTTCTCATGGAAGCTTCCAGAAGAACCTTCATCTTGCTCTCTGATTGGTCAAGAGAGCCTTCCGTAGCAGTGATGTCATTCTGTGTGGGATGTGGGAGGGACTGGGCTTCCAGCCAATCAGGGCTAGGGATGATGGGAGGGACTGGGGTTACAGCCAATGACAGCTCTCAGAGTGTCATTAGGACGACTTCTTCTGTTCCCATGGCTTTGAGACAGGGTTGGTCCTCCATTTTGATGCACTGAGGCACCTGGTGCAGGAAGTTGAAATGAAGCCATTCCTAATGATTCAATATGTGGTTTTCCTATTTCTGTTGCCAAGGAAGGAAAGAGGGACCTGTTGTGTTCTCTGCCTCCAAAAAGAACTTGACCTAACAGACTGGAAATCAAATACATAAATAATAAAACTTGGATGATTGTGAGAGGCTGCCATAGACTTATATCAGTTAGTGAAGCAGATTGTCAAGACCTACCTGGAAAACCTTTCATGTGCTAAAAATGTCTCCCATCACACAAGAAATCTAGATGACCAGGAACAAAGACTGTGGCCTTGTCTTTCCCTCTCACCCCTTTCTTTGAAGATCCAGGGAGCTAAGGAAAAGAGAAGGGATGATATCCTAATATGTCCCACTCTATTGATCATATGCACACACGTACACACATGCATATAGACATATACATACACATGCACACACAATTAAATGATTGTGGCTTGAGATCAGAATGAACAAACGATGAGGAAATAGCTATTATAATACTATTATAGGTGATATATAAGAGCTCCCTTAATTGTCCTAATCCTA
>NW_024834535.1:0-590 GCF_019175285.1 Sceloporus undulatus
ACAGAAAGATTGGACTTTTTGGGATATAGAGTTTCCAACCAGGGCATAGAAATGGATCCTGCCAAGGTGCAAACTGTATTAGACTGGGCGCCCCCTAGGAACCGTAAAGATGTTCAGAGGTTCTTGGGCTTTGCCAACTTTTACAGACAATTCATTCCTGATTTTGCCAAAATTGCTTTGCCTATAACTGATTTGCTTAAAACCAAATCTGTGGAGAAGAAAGGGGGGAGGCGCAAAAAGGGAGCAAAGGACCCAAGCCTTCTGCTCCAATTCGGTGGTCAGAGGAGTGCCAACGGGCTTTCGACCAGTTAAAGTTGCTGTTCAGTAAGGAACCCATTTTGCTTCACCCTGACCCAGATAGGCCCTCTGTTGTACAAGTGGATGCTAGTGACTTTGCTATGGGCGCAGTATTGTTGCAAAGGGACTCTGATGATAAACTAAGGCCATGTGCTTACCTGTCTAGAAGGTTCCAAAAGGCTGAGTTATCTTGGCCTTGCTGGGAGAAAGAGGCCTATGCCATAAAGCACGCCTTGGAAAGTTGGTGGCAGTTCTTAGAGGGGGCTCCACAACCTTTTGAGGTGTGGACGGAC
>NW_024834535.1:690-1280 GCF_019175285.1 Sceloporus undulatus
ACAGAAAGATTGGACTTTTTGGGATATAGAGTTTCCAACCAGGGCATAGAAATGGATCCTGCCAAGGTGCAAACTGTATTAGACTGGGCGCCCCCTAGGAACCGTAAAGATGTTCAGAGGTTCTTGGGCTTTGCCAACTTTTACAGACAATTCATTCCTGATTTTGCCAAAATTGCTTTGCCTATAACTGATTTGCTTAAAACCAAATCTGTGGAGAAGAAAGGGGGGAGGCGCAAAAAGGGAGCAAAGGACCCAAGCCTTCTGCTCCAATTCGGTGGTCAGAGGAGTGCCAACGGGCTTTCGACCAGTTAAAGTTGCTGTTCAGTAAGGAACCCATTTTGCTTCACCCTGACCCAGATAGGCCCTCTGTTGTACAAGTGGATGCTAGTGACTTTGCTATGGGCGCAGTATTGTTGCAAAGGGACTCTGATGATAAACTAAGGCCATGTGCTTACCTGTCTAGAAGGTTCCAAAAGGCTGAGTTATCTTGGCCTTGCTGGGAGAAAGAGGCCTATGCCATAAAGCACGCCTTGGAAAGTTGGTGGCAGTTCTTAGAGGGGGCTCCACAACCTTTTGAGGTGTGGACGGAC
>NW_024834536.1:0-590 GCF_019175285.1 Sceloporus undulatus
GGAGTCCAAGTAGACCACAAGTTGAACATGAGTGAAGAGTGTGATGTGGCAGCTAAAAAGGCCAATGCGATTTTAGGCTGCATCAATAAAAGTATAGTGTCTAGGTCAAGGGAAGTAATAGTGCCACTGTACTCTGCTTTGGTCAGGCCCCACCTGGAATGTTGTGTCCAGTTCTGGGCACCACAATCAAAAAGGACATTGAGAAACTGGAGTGTGTCCAAAGGAGGGCAACCTAAAATGGTGAAGGGTGTGGAAACCATTTCCTGTGAGGAACGACTTAGGTAGCTGGGGATGTTTAGCCTGGAGAAAAGAAGGTGATATGATAGCCCTATTTAAATATTTGAAGGGATGTCATATTGAGGAGGGAGCTAGCTTGTTTTCTGCTGCTCCAGAGAACAGGACCCAGAACAAGGGATGCAAGCTACAGGAAAAGAGATTCCACCTCAACATTAGGAGGAACTTCCTGACAGTAAGGGCTGTTCCACAGTGGAACACACTCCCTATGAGTGTAGTGGATGCTCCTTCTTTGGAGGTCTTTAAGCCGAGGCTGGATGGCCATCTGTTGTGTATGCTTTGATTGAGATTTCCTG
>NW_024834536.1:690-1280 GCF_019175285.1 Sceloporus undulatus
GGAGTCCAAGTAGACCACAAGTTGAACATGAGTGAAGAGTGTGATGTGGCAGCTAAAAAGGCCAATGCGATTTTAGGCTGCATCAATAAAAGTATAGTGTCTAGGTCAAGGGAAGTAATAGTGCCACTGTACTCTGCTTTGGTCAGGCCCCACCTGGAATGTTGTGTCCAGTTCTGGGCACCACAATCAAAAAGGACATTGAGAAACTGGAGTGTGTCCAAAGGAGGGCAACCTAAAATGGTGAAGGGTGTGGAAACCATTTCCTGTGAGGAACGACTTAGGTAGCTGGGGATGTTTAGCCTGGAGAAAAGAAGGTGATATGATAGCCCTATTTAAATATTTGAAGGGATGTCATATTGAGGAGGGAGCTAGCTTGTTTTCTGCTGCTCCAGAGAACAGGACCCAGAACAAGGGATGCAAGCTACAGGAAAAGAGATTCCACCTCAACATTAGGAGGAACTTCCTGACAGTAAGGGCTGTTCCACAGTGGAACACACTCCCTATGAGTGTAGTGGATGCTCCTTCTTTGGAGGTCTTTAAGCCGAGGCTGGATGGCCATCTGTTGTGTATGCTTTGATTGAGATTTCCTG
>NW_024834537.1:0-1280 GCF_019175285.1 Sceloporus undulatus
GGGGAGACTTTTAAAACCTCCCAAAGGAGGTACTTTTGGCCTTTTTTTGGAGGGACAAGCATCCTCTTAGAAGCCAAAGCCAGATGTTTGTGAAGAATATGAATAAGGCTTGTATTAAAGCTATCCTCTCCATTTCTGATCCCTTTTAAAACCCATGTTCCCCAGAAGGAGAAGAGCTGTGTAATAAGAAAACCCTCTCAGAAAAGAGACACAAAAGACACACTTCCTTCCTTTTGGCCCAAGGAGCCTGGCCTCCTTCTGACTCTGGAGCCTCAGGAGAGAAAGAGAAGACTCTGTTCAACTGAGGCCTCAGAGAAGGTTCCAGAACATTATTCCCAAAAGTCACAAGCAGAACAAAATGGCCGCCGGAACACAAAATGGCTACTTGGACACAAAATGGCCTCCTGTTCCTCAGCACTTGGCAGTTGGAGACCTCAGCACAGCAGTGAAGCCTACCGCTTCCAGGCCTTTTCCCTCTGCTCCCTCTCCACTCCCCTCACTCTTTCTTTCTTTCCTTCCTTCCTCCTTGTCTCTGTCTCTCTCTGTCCACTTCCCACTCTCTGGTCCTTGCTCTCTCTTCCACTCACAGAGCAATAGAGAGGCAGAAGCTCCTCCCCTTCTTCATTCTGGCCAATGGGGGCAGAGGAGCTGGAAGACCCCTCCCCCTGCCCCACCCTCACAGGCTCCTCCTGCAGTTAATATGGAAGAAGGCAGGAGGGACTAAGGGACCCTGGCCAAAGGCACACATCCGTAAAGCCTAAGACCCATGAAATGGCAGCCCTATGCAGGGCAGGACCCGCCTCTCTCTGGCCATGTGGATGCTGGGAGATCCAGTCCAGGGAATGCACTCTAAATCCCATTGGCAAGAGAAAAGGCTGCTACTGCCTTTCAGATCCAGTTTGCCCCAAATCCTTTATGAGGCCAGAAACCCCTTTGTTAGGAAACGAACCCCGAATATCTCAGGAAGGCCCTATATCTCGCAAGGCCCCCTCCTCCAGGACCTCCTTCCATTCTTCCCCCCAGAATCTCTCACTCCCCTGAAGGCCTCAAATGTCAACTGCTAAGCACTCAGACATAGGGTTGCTATAACCCGGCGGGGGGCGGGAATTTCCCACTTTTGGACCGTCTGCACGGTCACGGTACGGTTTGCCCCCCGCCCCTGGGCTTTGTTATTGCGCCGCTATGGCGGCGCCTTTGGCCACTCTTGTAGCTGCCACTGCCGCCACCACCATTGCAGCCATCACTGTGTGGCCTGCTGTGGCTGCTCCTCTGGCCGCTGC
>NW_024834538.1:0-1280 GCF_019175285.1 Sceloporus undulatus
GCCCATTTTATCGTACAATGCTTCACACTTTCCTGTTCCAAATTCCTTTGCTTCAGTAATTTGTAATATTTTGAACTATGTCCCCATTTATCGTCAAAGATTATAGCATCCAGTTCATTTTTCTTATCTGTAAGACCATGCTCTTTTTTTATCATTTGTCTAAACAGAAACCAATTCTTATTAATCTTGTTCTCTCTCGCATTGCTAGGTTTCATTATTAAATAATTTTTTCTGTTGTTAACAGGTCCCTGTATGTTAACCATTTCTGACCCACCATTTTTGTTCATCTATAGAAAGCTTCTTGAATAGAGACCCATGATGGTATCTGACTATAAAATTGTTTTTTAACTTTAACCCATACTCTAAACAATGAATTTCTTATAAAGTGATGGCAAAAATCTGTATTAGCTTTAATTTTGTCATGCCACAAGAAGGCATGATATCCCAACCTTTTGTGTTTTCCATTTCTAATAACTTATCATATCTTAATCATATCCATTCTTCGATTCACTGTAAACAGACCGCATAATAATACAATTATTCCATATTTTAAGGTGACACAATGTGGGATTGCCTCTGAGATCCTCTGGGAAGCATTGTGACCCCCCCCATCCCCAAGAGTAATCCATTCCAGTCTTGGAGATGTCTTAAAGCTGTTTTAAGCCTCCTCTCTGGCATTTGACCCTCACCAAAATTGGAATCCAGGTCCCAGCCCCCTTGTTCTGCCTTTCCTAATACATTATTTGTATACTGAATATCCTGCCTTTCTCAACAAATGGGCCTCAAAGTGTCCCTTTTATGCCTCACACACACTCTGTGTTTCTGTCTGTGATAGAGAGATGGAGGGAATGTGAAAAATAGAAAGGGAGGGGAGAGATGCTGAAGGTGAAATGCTGAAGCAGTGCAGGTGGGCAAGAGGGAAGGTTGGAGAGAGGAGGGAGAAAGGGAAGGGGACCAGGCCTCTGGGAGCCAGGAGGGGAAGGCAGGAGCAAAGCCAGGATCGCCTAGCTCTGTGCGGAGAGGAAGGGACCTCTGGGAAGGGCCAGGAGAGGGTCCTTGGGGATTGGGAGGCAGCCACCAACATGACAGATTTTAAGAATTGGATTGAGTGAACTGGTGAGAACACGGCTCAGGCCCTTATTTTCAGGGATATTAAGGCGCTCCATATAGCAGTTATCAGCAATGTCTATGAAGAGAGGAAAGGTGACACAAAAATTCCTTTTTCTCTAATGGTTTTGTCCAAACTGAGTTTGCTTAGCTCCATGGTTGATTCCAGAGGC
>NW_024834539.1:0-1280 GCF_019175285.1 Sceloporus undulatus
GACACAGGATTATTCCAAGGGAGGCCTGACCAAAGCTGAATAGAGTGGCACTATTACTTCCCTTGATCAAGAAACTATACTCATATTGATGCAGCCTAGAATGACATTGGCCTTTTTTAGCTGCTGCATCACACTGTTGGCCCATGTTCAACTTGTGGTCTACTGAGATTCCTAGATCCCTTTCAAGTGTAGTTTAATTGAGATAGCAACATCCTGTAGAATATTTGAATTTGTTGTTTAGTGAGGCACTATTGCTCTCCACTTTATAAGGATACTAAATACCCCATCGTAAACTGCCAATTGTCAGAACCAGCTTCTGTGGTTCATCCAGAATTGTCTTGGGGTTTAGGGGGGAATTGTTAGTAGTTTAAATGTTAGTAGTTTTAAGTCTTTGGTAAGTATAATGGAGCCTAGAATGGCTTGGGGGAAGGGAATCAGTTGCGGAGGCTATTAACTGACTGGTTTGTGAGATTTGGGTGGCAGGCATGCCCCAGGGGGAGAGGCGCATGAGAACGGTGGAAGAAGAAGGCAAGAGGTACCTTGGCACCTGGGTTGGTTAGGGGCTGAAGGGCCAGGAAACACACAGAACTCCAGAGGCATTTCAAATAGTTTTTTGTGGGTTTTTTAGGGGGAAAGTAAAACACACACACACATACATATACGTGTTCATGCGCGCGCACACACAGAAACACACAAACTAGGTAACAAAGGTGGGAGTGGTGAATAGTGTGAGGCTTTGCTAATGGTAATACATTACCTAGATCAGTGATGGTGAACCTTTTAGAGGCCGAGTCCCCAAACTGCAACCCAAAAGCCACTTATTTATTGTCATGGCCAGCCAAGATCAGCTCTCGGAGGATGAGGAGGAGGATGAGCCTCCTCCAGAGCAAGGGCTGATTGAGGCAACGCCAGGTGTTAGTTCTGCTCTGCCAGGCCCCAGCTGTGCTTCCCCAACCCCAGAGCAGGAGGTCCAACCAGGTCCTAGTGCTGAGGAAAGGCCTTCTATGGTGCCACAGCCTAGTGGTGATTCAGGAGATGAGGCATGCCTGCAAGTACCTTCTTATCAAGAGAGAAGGGCCGAGAGTGCTTGCAGGCGCAGATCCAGGAGGATTGCAGAAAGACAGTTAGCAAACCAGCCTCAGGTGGCTCGAGGGAGAGCTTCCCTGATTTAAGTGGGAGAGAGGCTTGAGTTTGTTGCTTGTGTGCCTTCAAATCATTTCCGATTTATGGAGACCCTAAAGCAAACCTATTGTGGGATTTTCTTGCCAAGTTTCTTCAGA
>NW_024834540.1:0-1280 GCF_019175285.1 Sceloporus undulatus
CGTGTTCTACTCAAGAGTGTCTGAAGTCTTCACTTTTACCCATGATTAAAGCTGTAACAGATGCCCAGAATTAAAGCTGTAATCGCTTTCATACAAAATATACGTGATAGTATGGAGCCTATAAATTCATAAGCATCCAGGAGAGCTAAGTCATGGGGAAAGGAGAAGAAAAGAGCAAAAGATCTACTAGACTTAATAAGGAATCACTCTGCTCCTCCTCCTGCAGTGGAAAGGCCATCCCCTACAGCAAGGATGGTAATCATGTAGCCTGAATGTGGCCCCCAAAGTTGCTCAACTGGGCCCTGCCTTTCCCATGAAAATAAACAAATAAATATTTTTCAGCAAAAATGTGTAATTGCCACTCCCATGCCTATGTTTTCAGAAACATACTCTCTCTCTCTCTCTCTCTCTCTGTGTGTGTGTGTGTGTGTGTATATATATATATATATACACACACACACATATACATATACACATACATAAAAATAATAATGAATAAATAGTATATTTACTACAAACTTCATTCTTCATGAACAAGTTGGGTATCACTCATAAAGATTGCAACAGACAACTAAACCTATCATTAAGAAAATTATTTGCTTATCAATTAACGACTTTCTGTGTGATAAGTCTTCTTTTGTTGTGCAATACTAATCATTGCTGAGACTGAATTGTTTGAAATAAATTATAAATCATTTTGGAATATTATATAGCTGGTTGAGAGATAGCATATTAATATTTAAGATAACTTATTATTAAACACATAATCTGATTTGATTTCTATACGAAGCAGGAACGAAGTATACATACCTTAATAGCCTACAAAAACTTCTTCTATAACTGAGCCTCTGGCTAGCTGCAGCAACACTTGGGGGGAAGGGAGGACGTGATGGGAAATAGGCTAGTGCAGCACAGAATAGCAGCGCCACAATGCCAAATTCTAAGGGAAAACAGAAAGAAATTAAAATAAGAAATGTAATACAGAAGATGACAGGCACAACCCACCAAATGTCATGCTTAACACACAGGAAACATTGTTCTTGAACCATGTTAAAAGTTAGTTTAAATACTGTGAAAACATTCCAGTGCCTACTCCAGTGAGGCTTCTTTTCTATCCAATTGGGCCAGCTGAATTTTGTTGTTTGATGAAAAGGTTAATAGACAGGACTGCATGTATCTCACACTTGTGCAGGTTTACTGAACAAACATAGTTCTACCATTTATCACAATGAAAACATCAGAAGCACAATATTTGTCAAATCAAACAAATGCACAGGGAA
>NW_024834541.1:0-1280 GCF_019175285.1 Sceloporus undulatus
GTCTATTTGCATTCCTGCCAGCATTTCATAGATGGAAACTGGGATATGTGTGGCCAAGCAATTTCAAAGTGTATCATATTTATGTATCATGAAAGGTATTAATGGGGAAGAATATACAGGCTAGGAGAGGCTGCAGCAGTTTATTTTTGCCCAGGCCTATTGGGAAAGGTGGAAGCCAATTAATATAGTGGACTGAGCATTGGACTAAGACTCTTCAAAACAGGGTTTGAATCCCCACTTGGATATGGTAGCATACTGGGTTATGTTGGGCAAGTCATATTCTCTTGGCCTCAGAGGAAGGCAAAGGCAAACCCTCTCTGAATAAATCTTGCCGAGAAAACCCGTGATAGGTTAGGTTGAGGATTTCTATAAATCGGAAACAACTTGGAGGCACACAACAACAATTGGGAAGGGTGAGATTCCTTTCCTCTCTCCTCCTAAGTTAATGGAATGCAAACTAGTTTTGCATTTTGAACTCAGTTTGCAGCAGTTGAAGTAGGTCTAGGACAAAGGGGAAAGTGGGAGGAGGAGAGCGAAACTGGGACTTTTTTCAAAATTAACTTACCAAATGAGAGGAAAAAGAATTAATTGTGATTATAGGGAATCATAGAATCATAGAACTGGAAGAGACCGCAAGGGCCATCTAGTCCAACCCCCTGCCATGTAGGAAATCCAAATCAAATCATCCCCGACAGATGGCCATCTAGCCTCTGTTTAAAGACCTCCAAGGAAGGAGATTCCACTACACTCTGTAGGAGTGTGTTCCACTGTTGGACAGCCCTTACTGTCTGGAAGTTCTTCCTAATGTTGAGGTGGAATCTCTTTTCTTGTAGCTTGAATCAATTGTTCCGGGTCCTAGTCTCTGGAGCAAGTGAAAACAAGTCAGCTCCCTCCTCCTCTGTATGGTATCCCTTCAAGTATTTAAACAGGGCTATCATATCACCTCTTAACCTTCTTTTGTCCAGGCTAAACATCCCCAGCTCCTTAAGTCGTTCCTCATAGGACATGGGAATATTCATGTTACTTGTGGTGCTTTTTCACTTGAGAGATGAAGGCAGATTATGAAAGCAATAAATTTGTACTAAGGCATCACTTTCTGCAGGTCCCTAGAGCTGGAGACTTACAAAAAAAAAAAAAAAAAAAAAAAAGCCCCTTGTTCCCATTATCTCTCATACATGCACTATTTTAGTATGACTTCAATATTTCATACAAGCACTGTCACCAGAAGCCTTCTTGCAGCTTATTGTTTCTGGACTGTTAGTTCATGGCTTTTAAACACT
>NW_024834542.1:0-1280 GCF_019175285.1 Sceloporus undulatus
GACTAAGACGTCTCAGACATTGAAGTATTCAACTGTAAAAGAAATATTAAAAGCAGCACACCCGATTTTGGGGTAAAGGAAAAGTTTCATAGTTCTACCTGCACTATTCTCATCATTATTATAAAACTAAGTCTGCACTACAGCACAAATAAAATGCCTAGACAAGTGAGTGGGAAAAATGTTTCTGTTCCAAGCTAAAACATATCATTAAAAATTAGTCTCCCAAGGTATATTTAGAAGCTTATTAACACTTTTTTCTGGAATATTTCAATGGAAATGTCATTAGTTCCTATGGTCTTACTCAGAATAAAATAGCTTACACAATATGTTGAAAGCTACATTGGACACATATGTTGAAGTGTTACCAACCAGTCCTAGAACAATATACTTTTGTGTATGTTCAACTTTATTTTTAAGTTCATCACAAACACTCAGGACAGACTACACTTCCATATTTGGGTCATAATAGGCCAAAATTGCAACCCACAAATTATTTGTGGGGGGGGAACAGACGTGTTAGCTAGTTTTCTAGCCAATTTCTTCCAAAGTAAGACTGAAATAAGGAGGTGAGGGGTAAAGAAAAACACCACAGTTGGCAGTGTTCAGGGAATTTTTCAGGTGATTTTTTTTTAAACATGGGAGATCTGGAACATGAGTGGACAACTGTCATGGGTTAGGGGACTACACTACCCACAAGGACTCCTCTGAGGACTGTCCACCCTGCTGCATCCTCCAAATTCCCTTCAATGACCTCTAGAAGGTATGAGGTGTATTTTTGACACATTTTTATATCCCCATTCATACTGTTTCAGGCTCAAGAGGTGCATGGTTTTTTTTTGTTTTTGTTTTCTTTTTACAATAGAAACTGATCCAAAAGATGCTTCCTGCTCACTCCTGCTTTTAAAAATGCCTCTCCTGGTAGTTTTTCCACAGTGAAAAGTGGTGATAGCTCCTGTAGCTTTAATAGTTGTGCAGAAGAGGGAATTTCAGCAGGTGTTGCTTATCACATGGATGCATGACAAGAAAGACCAGCTGAAAGGCCCTCTTCTACACAGTCATTAAAGGTAAAGTATCTGTTTTCAACCTGAGAACCCTACTTCCTGGTTCTAAAGCGAAATTTGGTAAAATTGCCTGCTATGCCCATTTGAAATATTTAATGACCTATATATACTGTATCTACTCATGTATAAGTCTAGAAATTTTAGTCAAAAATTGTCCCACAAAACTTGAGTCGTCTTATCCATGAGTCAATGTAAGAATTTTACTTTAACTTTTTTTTT
>NW_024834543.1:0-1280 GCF_019175285.1 Sceloporus undulatus
TATTATTATTATTATTATTATTATTATTATTATTATTATTATTATTTTATATACTGCCCTTTTCCCAAAACTGGGACTCACTGTGGCTCACAACATTAAAAAAAACCAGTACAAAAGCATACAAAAATAGTATATTAAAATATAATTAAATTATTACAACATTAAAACAAGTTATATATTAAAAAAAATAAAATACAATCAAAAAGATTAAAATGTTAACAGAAATTCTATAAAATAATACAACACAACCTCATCCCATGCTTTAAAAACTTTCTGTTTTAAATGCCTGTCTAAACAGGTAGGTCTTAGCTTGCCACCGGAAGAATAACAAGGGGCCATTCTGGCCTCCCTGGGCAGGGAGTTCCACAGTCTAGGGGCTGCCATGGAAAAGGCCTTCTCGTGTCACCACCAATTGTGCTTGCAATGGTGGTGGGACTGAGAGAGACTCCAGAGGATCTCAGGGCCCTGGTCGGCTCATATAGGGAAATATGGTTTGCCAAATAATAATAATAATAATAATAATAACAACAACAACAACAACAACAAATTTTATTTATGTTTCCCCCCCCCTCTTCCAGTGGATCGAAGCAGGGTTACAGACTAAGTAAAATCACAAGGTATGTGTCTAAAAATTCAATTAAAACTGCTAAAAACGATAAAAAATCAATGTCAGATAATAACAATAGCATCACTAGCAAGGCACAGATCATACATAGACAAGAGCATAACATTCATATCCGGGGGGTATTCATATCATATCAGGGGGGTATGCTCAACCAAAAATCTCAGTTTTAACTGCTTTTCTAAATGTTTCTAACAAGGCCATCAGTCGGATCTCCTCAGGAAGGCTGTTCTAAAGTCTCGGAGCCATTGTTGAGAATGCTCTTTGGGAAGTAATAGTGTATTTGGAGGTTGGTATTTCCAATAAGTTCTTACCCGATGTTCTAAGAGTGCGGGGCGCATTGTATGGGGAGATGCGGTCCCGTAAGTAACTTGGACCCAAGCCATGTAGGGCTTTATAGGTAATAACCAACACCTTGTACTGTGCCCGGAAGCAAATAGGGAGCCAGTGAAGATCTTTTAGAATAGGTGTAATATGGTCAAACCTTGATGAGCCAGTGACTAATCTGGCTGCCATATTTTGTACTAACTGAAGCTTCTGAGCTTGGTATAAGGGTAGCCCCATGTAAAGCGCATTACAGAAATCTAGACAAGAAGTTACCAGAGCATGTATCACAGTTTCAAGGTCTCTCCAATCCAGGTAGGGTCGCAGTTGACGT
>NW_024834544.1:0-590 GCF_019175285.1 Sceloporus undulatus
TTAATAGATGGGCTGCACACTCTTTTGAACTTGGAACACATTTTGCCTCAACTGAACTGACCTGAGGAGAAGGGGGAAAGTGGGAGGAGGAGAGTGAAATAGGACATTTTCAAAGCCCCTGAAAAAATGAGGTGACAGAGGATTAATCAGGACTCTCTCTGCCAAACTGGGACAGTGTGTTCTCCGCTTGCTTTCATGAGCTGGCCCAGACACAGATGAAATGAATAGTCAGGATGGCAACTTACGAAAGAGATGTTGTTCCTGGGCAGCCTCTTTCTGTTGGAGCCCAACTCCCTCCGCTTGGCCTCTGTGTTGGCCATCAGGTCGGCAGGGGGATGCTGGTGGCCCTGCACTTGGTCACTTCCAGCAAGAGAAGCCCCAAAGCCGTGTACAAGGGGTCCAAGATGAAGTTCCTGAGAAAAGATACCAGGCTTAGGCTTCGTTTGGCTAGAAACCCTGCAGCACTCAAAGTCACTGAGATCAGCATCCAGCTGGTGATATACGCAGGTGACAAATGTCTCCTTTGGGCCGATGCAGAGGTGGGCATCCTCTTCCTCCCTCTGCACCAACCATAGCCCCTTGGACCTAGC
>NW_024834544.1:690-1280 GCF_019175285.1 Sceloporus undulatus
TTAATAGATGGGCTGCACACTCTTTTGAACTTGGAACACATTTTGCCTCAACTGAACTGACCTGAGGAGAAGGGGGAAAGTGGGAGGAGGAGAGTGAAATAGGACATTTTCAAAGCCCCTGAAAAAATGAGGTGACAGAGGATTAATCAGGACTCTCTCTGCCAAACTGGGACAGTGTGTTCTCCGCTTGCTTTCATGAGCTGGCCCAGACACAGATGAAATGAATAGTCAGGATGGCAACTTACGAAAGAGATGTTGTTCCTGGGCAGCCTCTTTCTGTTGGAGCCCAACTCCCTCCGCTTGGCCTCTGTGTTGGCCATCAGGTCGGCAGGGGGATGCTGGTGGCCCTGCACTTGGTCACTTCCAGCAAGAGAAGCCCCAAAGCCGTGTACAAGGGGTCCAAGATGAAGTTCCTGAGAAAAGATACCAGGCTTAGGCTTCGTTTGGCTAGAAACCCTGCAGCACTCAAAGTCACTGAGATCAGCATCCAGCTGGTGATATACGCAGGTGACAAATGTCTCCTTTGGGCCGATGCAGAGGTGGGCATCCTCTTCCTCCCTCTGCACCAACCATAGCCCCTTGGACCTAGC
>NW_024834545.1:0-1280 GCF_019175285.1 Sceloporus undulatus
ATCAAATGTATTTGCCTCAGCTTAAAGACTAGGGAAAGTCTGGGGATCATGTTGGTTTAATGTCCACCCTGTTGCTTAACATAAATACTCTCTGGAAAAGATAACATCAGAATTAATACAAACCAGGGAAAGAGTGACATTCCTGGAGGAAGAAAATAAAAAACTGGGAAAAGAGATAGAGAGATTAATAAAAGAACATACTGAAGATACAGCAGAAAGAATTAAATTAGAGCAAAGATTTAGAGAGAGATGTCTTAGAATAAGAGGTCTTCCCGAACAGAAGGATGAAGATCTATATAAAAGGATAATACCTGCCTTGGCTGAATTTATGGACCTAGATAATGAACCTTTTCTCCTTCAAGTGGACAAGATGTTTAGAGTAAGCTCCTGGGTCACAAAAAAGAAGAGACTGCCCAGAGATATTGTGATTTATTTTGTTAGGACTCAAATGAAAGAAGCAATTCTACAACAACACTTTCATACAAGGTTCAAAATTGAAGAAAATGAATTTTTATTGTTGAAAGATATCTCTGGGAAACTGTTAAGGAAGAGGAAGGAATATGGACCACTGACTAAGGTTTTGCGCAGCAATATAATCTACTACAAATGGGAACTAACTCAGGGCCTATCTTTTAAATTCAAGTATAATAGATACCAAATCAACTCGGTAGAAAAAGCAAGACATTTTCTACATGAGAATGAAAAAGAACTTAATAAAGGAGACAGTCAGAAAGAAGAAAGAAACAACCCCAGAAAAGGAGAAGAGGAAAAGAAGGAAGAGAGCTTAGAAGAAGAAACAGAAGAAGGAGAATTGCTTAGGAAACCAGATCCAAACACAAGAGAGAATGATATAGATGGAGAATATGACGATGAAACGGGAAAAGACGGACATCCTATCATTGAATGTTAAAGGAATTAACAGCCCAAAAAACGAGGTAAACTTTTTCATTATTTAAGGAAACAGAGACTTGATGTAATTTGCCTTCAGGAAACCAATATAAAGAAAGAGGATATAAGATTGTTGGAAAACGCCAAATTGGGGAAAGAATACATAGCAGCCTCAAAAAAGAGGGGAAAAGGTGTAGTGATGTATGTAAAGGATAAATGAGAATCTAAAGAGGTATTCTCAGACCCCAATGGATACTTCATTGGTGTAGAAGTTACTTTACAAGACCAAAGGATCCTAATGGTGGGAGTTTATGTACCCTTAGAAAATAAAGGCCTGTGTTTTGAAAAATTGAAAAGACAAATGCCAGACCGTATGTGCGATAGGACCTTAA
>NW_024834546.1:0-1280 GCF_019175285.1 Sceloporus undulatus
CAATCCTCCAATAAATGCACTAGAGTTATATCCATTACACAGTAATGGATATAACTCTAGTGCATTTATTGGAGGATTGTAATGAGCAGATTACACGATTGATGGCAAATTTTCTAATGGAGGCAACAAAAATTTGGTACAATTTGAACAGCTGTAGTGCATAGAGTAACTTGTATAAGGCAGGAATTTTAAGTATCTATGTAAATAATTTTAGTTATAATTTTAATTGTGTGATATGTTTTTGAGATGCCTAATAAAGGTTATGATGATTGATTGATTGATTGATTGATGTGCTGCAAACTCAATTACCCTCAGGAACTGAAGTGAGCTGAGAAGGGGGAAAGTGAGAGGAGAAGAGAGCAACCGGGACATTTCTAAAAGCCCTTGAAATAATGGGGTGACAGAGGATTAACCAGGACTGTCTCTGCCAAACTCGGACATTAATCCTAGTTTGCATTAGCCTCCCAGCCTGAGGCATGCCATCAGCACAGAACAATACACATGCAAATCACTTCTTGATTCCCAGACTCACACAGTATATATACACCCAATTTTTTCCAGGGAAAGCATTCTCTAAAGATGTCAGCCACAGATGCTGGCAAAACGTCAGGAAGAAACTTTTCTGGAACATGGCCACATAGCCTGAAAAACCCACAAAAAACTATTTTATTTGCTTCTCATAAACTGGCCCAGCAGTGACGCAGATGAAGCTAATAGAATAGTGACTCACCAAAGAGTTGTTGTACTTCTTCATCCTCTTTGTGTGGGAGCCCAACTCCCTCAGCTTGGCCTCTGTGTTGGCCATCAGGTGGGCGGGGAGGTCCTAGTGGCCCTGCACTTGGTCACTTCCAGCAAGAGAGGCCGAAAGCCGTTTACAAGGAGGCCGAGATGAAGTTCCTGAGAAAAGGGATTAGAGTTAGGATTGGTTTGGCAAGAAACCCTGCAGCACTCAAAGACACAGAGAACAGCATCCTGCTGGTGACATACGCAGGTGACATATGCCTCCTTTGGGCCGATTCAGAGGTGGATATCCCCTTCCTCCCTCTGCACCAAACAAAGCTCCACAGACCTAGCATAGATTCACTGCAGATCCCCTAATAATAATAATAAATAAATAAAATTTTTATTTATATCCCGCCCTTCCAAGCGATCAGGGCGGCTTACAGGGTGCACCAGTGTGCAAATAACATACAAGGTTAAAAACAGACACATACAACAAATCTTAAAAACAATAAAAAGCCCCATTAGCCCAACCTCACGGCCACGAGAGAGGAGGGAGG
>NW_024834547.1:0-1280 GCF_019175285.1 Sceloporus undulatus
GGGGGGGCGCTCCATGATTGTACTTTGCCAATGGGTGCACCGATGCACTGTATGGGCGGTGTATTGCTCGTGTGACTGTGGCCAGTCCCATGGGGCATCCAATGGGATGGAAGCTAGGTGGGAAGAGGGAGGTAATTCTGGTCTCAGGTTATATGTTTGTGCAATGGTGTGCATTCATGGTGGGGAGTCCTGGTGGTGCAGTGGTTAAATGCTGCTACTGCAGCCACAAGATTATGAGTTCGATCCCAGGGCTCCAAGGTTGACTCAACCTTCCAACCTTTTTAAGCTTGGTAAATGAGTACGCAGCTTGTTGGGGGCAATTGGCTTACATATTGTAAACGACTTAGAGTGCTGAGTTCATTGCTAAGCAGTATAGAACTGTAATTGCTATGCTATTGCAAAAACAAAAATCCCACTTGTGGCTTGACTCCGCATGTTATATGTCTATAAAATGATTTACCGGGAGCCCAGATGGTGCAGTGGTTAAATGGCTGTACTGCAAGCCACAAGGTCCACCCAGCCTTGCATCCTTCTGTAGGTTGACAAAATGAGTACCCAGCTTGTTGGAGGCAATTGGTTTACAGATTGTAAACCGTTTAGGGAGTGTTAATTCACTGATAAGCGGTATAGAAATGTAATTGCTATTGCTAGTGTAACACTGGTCAGTACTCCAGAAGTGATGTGCTTGGTGACAGTCTCATGCTCACTACAGCACATCTATAGGCAGCTATTTAATAGAGCTGAATAATCAGGCAAGGTTTTTGTTTGGAAATCATTCAAGAAATATTGCTTTTTAATACATATTGAAAAAGTAAACAGGTAAGGCTAAGCCACAATAATAAATACAAAAAATCTAACAGCCATGTCAAACTGGTGCAAAGAGATGTAAACTTTAAAAACCACAGCTACTAAGAGTCTATAAATGGAAAATCTATTGCAAATTTCATCCTCTAGAAAAAGGAAAGGAGTTATAAACCCCCAGCAGTAAAAAATTAGAAAACTACTTTTACCTAAAAATCACAGTTTTCAGCATTACAAACACAAAGCTTGTTTTTAATAAATAACATGGCTCTCTTTACAAAAACCATTAAAGCACGTGGCAGTAATATAAAAGTGCCAGATCCCATCCTAAAGCCTTGCCTTTTAGTCAGGGTTAGACCCTGGGGCAGTTTTTGGCCTCCCAGGCTGTTTTTGGGGGCCTTGATCCCTCCAAGTTGCCTTTTTACTCACCAGAAGCAATAATTTACCACTTAAATACATTATATTCTTTAATAGAAAAA
>NW_024834548.1:0-1280 GCF_019175285.1 Sceloporus undulatus
CATATCCCCCTCCCAATCCAGTAGCTGGATTAAGAATAGGGTTACATTCAGTTGGGGACATACTTGTTAAAAGCTGTCAAGTTGATTTCCACATATATTTAGATAATTGTATTTTGTATCTTGTTTTGTTGATTTTATTTTTATCAATCCGCAGGGAGAGATGGGAAATATAAACAAAATTTATTATTATTATTATTACCCCATGAATGAGAGATGTCCAAATCACCCTATCATCAGCAGCCCTATTCAGTTCAACCACTCTCAGGGCTTTCTTGATTCAGATTATCCATTTAGAATGTGGTATTTCTCTTTTCCTACTACTTTATCAAGTATTATTGTCTTTTCTAGTCAGTCATGTCTTCTTGTGATATGGCCAAAGTATGACAGTCTCAGTTTAGTTAACTTCGCTTCTAGGGAGAGTTCAGCCTTGATTTGCTCTAACTGATTTGTCTCTTTAGCAGTCCACATTATCTATATAACTCTGTCCCAGCACCACATTTCAAATGAGTTGATTTTCTTCCTATTATCTTTCCTCATTTTCCAGCATTCACAGCCATACATAGAAATTAGAAATATGATGACACAGACAATCCTAACTTTATTAATACATGATATGTCTTTATAATTTAGGCTCTTGTCCAGTTCTTTCATAGCTGACCTTACAGTTCCTAGTCTTCTTCTCATTTATGTTTGTAGTCTTCATTCAGATTAATGACTGAGCATATATGTAAGGTATGTAAAAGATTTAATTATTTGATTGTCTTCATCACTCACTTTAAAATTATGTAAATCATAAGTGGTCATTATGTTTGTTTTCTTAATGTACAACTGTTAACATGCCTTTTCACTTTCTTCAGTAACTGTTCCAAGACTTTGTTACAGTATTTTCTGCTAGCAGTATGGCATCAACTGCACATCTTTTGGAGGAACTGTTCATGTTCCTCCAATTTTCAGGCTTCTTTCCTGCTTTATGTACAGTGCGTCCTTGGTATACGCGGGGATCCATTCCGGACCCCCCCCCCCGCATATACCAAAATCCGCGTATGCTCAAGTCCCGTTGTCCCCAATGGCGGCGCGCATGCACATGTGCCGCCATTGGAGACAACTTCCCTCCCTCCCCTCTCCTCCCCCCAACTCTTTCCTTCCCTCCCTCCCTCCCTCCTTACCTTTTCGTCCCTGGGGGCCCTGTCGCTGCTGCCGCCACTGCCGCCACCACCGCCACGTCAGCCAGAACCGGGGGGAAGGCCGGGTGGGGGTTTTGGAGGCCAAGAAGCCTCCAG
>NW_024834549.1:0-1280 GCF_019175285.1 Sceloporus undulatus
CAGCAGCCAGATGCTGAAGGTCAACTGAGCAGGACTAAATGTAAATATGCTATGTCTTCAGTCTCAAGAGGGATTGGTGTCTGTGGTGCATAGCAACATGTATAGAAAGAGGCTGGGCTAAGTGGTCGCCTCATGGTAATTCTGTATATAAGCAAAACGCTGTGCTGTGGGATTGTGGGAGTTTGAGATAGCGTGGTGTGTTGGTTGGTAAGAGATTTTGTATAGTAGTGATTAGCTCGTGTTATTTGAAACAAAGCAATAAAGCCCTCTTAGGAGTGAACTGCTGGAGAGTGATTCTTTGATCTAGTAGCTGTTTCTCCAGGCATTCTCCCAAGCAAGCCGAAAGCTTGTGTTTGGAGCTTTGCTCTGTTCCTGTGTTGGAGAAATAACCAACGTCTTCATCCATTTGCCACCGGACCGGAATCACAGGCAAGGTTCATCACACAAATATCAACAGAAAGAGGACTTATTCCGGGAATAACCAGCAACACAGAAATCCTGTGAATGATTTGTTGCTGGTTATTCTCTGGTTATTGCTGGGATAAGTCCTCTCTGATTGTGATGTGTGTGAAAACATTCACAATAATCACGTAAGTTTCCCCAGAAAATGACTGTCTAACCCCCCCCCCCCGATTTTCCCCATGTGCTAAAGTCCAGAGTCTTTGTTAACTAAGGTATGTCTGTACAGTCACCCCTCCACATTCATGGGGGTTAGGGGCCAAGGACCCCTGTGAAAGTGGGAAAACCACAAATATGTCCCCCTTCCCACATGAATGATAAAGAGTCTTCCTCCTTCAAGAGCACCACCCATAACTCTCTTTGCAGTCTTGAAACACATAGAACTTTATCACACTGTCCCTAGATCGGGCCCATCACATTCCAAAAAGGTTCTAATAAAGAAGATTGAATGGCAGTTCATTATAAGAATCCAAAAACTTCAAAAGCGTTCTCAAAAATCGCCCTGTCTGGGACGGCTGTAGAACGCAATGGGAACATCCGGCGGCAGCGGCGTCATTCCCTTGTGCAGTGAGATGCATTCTTCATCCCATCCCGTTCTCGTCATGACCCCTTTTTGGAACGCGACAGGCCTGTTCTGTGCCCCGTGCGATAAAGTCCATAGCCTTCTCCACATTTCTGAAGTGCTTCCACTTTCAATCCAAAATGAACAGCTATGGCTGCAAAGGACCCACCGTTCCAGACCCCCCACATAAAAAAACCTGCATATGCTCGAGTCCCATTGAAAATAACGGGGCTCATGCATGGCGCGGTGGTGCAGTGCA
>NW_024834550.1:0-1280 GCF_019175285.1 Sceloporus undulatus
GGGGCGCAAGTTCTTGTTCCCTGTTTCATGTAACTGCATGATTGCGTGAATATTTGCCTCGTGAATATTTCTGTGTCATCTTCATCCCCCCTTTTTATTTTCCCTTCCATATGAGCAATTTGAACACACATACATACACACATAGATAGATAGATAGACGGACATACAGACATATCTGTATATTCACATTCACGCACATACACACACACATATATATATTCCCCAAAAATGAGTTGCCCTGAAAGTAAAAGGACCACCGAAAGGAAATGGGGGAAAATTGCAGTGCCGCATCAGGAAAAATTTGCAACCTGGCAGGTTTGCGGTGGTGTACCAGAGCAGAAGCAAAGTTGCATTCCACACGAGACCAATTTGGAGTGAAATCGAAGTGAGCTTGGAAGCGATTTCTGCGGATTCTCTTGATACTGATTTCGCCAAAAACTTTGGAATCACTGCAGAAGTGCCACAGGAGGAGAGCCCATAGAAAGGAATCGCGTCTGATAACACATTCACGTTATCACGTGAATTCGCATCGTTGGACCCGCAGTCACATCGGATCTGAGCTGCAAAAAGCTGCAAAAACCTCAGTGTGATAAGCACCATAGATTGTGAAGAAAGAATTTGTTCTGACATCTGTCACCATTGCATTTTTCCACTTGTAAGGCCTATACAGCTAACATATTAAATAATAATAAATAAATAAAATTTTATTTATATCCCGCCCTTCCCAAGATCAGGGCGGCTTACAACATGGTTAAAAACAATGGTGCCATAAACAATATAAAAAATACAATTACACAGGCTAACCATACATCAATAAAGACAGTCAATAAAACTAATAAAATTAAAAGCCCCTTAGCCCAACCTCTTGGCCACGGAAGAGGAGGGAGGCCCACAGGATTTTTAGTCGGGGAAAGCCCGGTTGGAACAGGAAGGTTTTTAAGTCCTTCCTGAATTGGGCCAGGGTGGTAGTCGAGCGGAGCTCGGTGGGCAGCGTATTCCAAAGGGCTGGGGCAGCCGTGGAGAATGTCCTCTGTGTGGTGGAGGATAACCTAGCCCCAGGCACCTTCAGTAATTGCTGCCCAGACGTTCTGAGGGTGCGAGGCGGAATGTATGGGGAGAGGCGGTCCTTTAGGTATCCTGGGCCCAAGCCATTTAGGGCTTTATAGGTAATCACCAACACTTTATATTGAGCCCGGAAGCGAATGGGCAGCTATATTGTGTATGATATATATATATATATAAACAATAATTAGAGTTTCATTACTCTAAGGGTTTTCCCA
>NW_024834551.1:0-1280 GCF_019175285.1 Sceloporus undulatus
GATTCCTAGATATTTGACCCTCTTTTCCACTCTATATCCTGATTTTTCTTGTAATATTTTTTCTTCATCCTTTAGTATGTTTTTGGTTATCATTATCGTTTTTTCCTTGCTTATTTTAAAGCCTGAGTATAGACCATATTCTTGTATGGTATTATTAAGCTACTGTCCATTTATAATTTGTGGATTAATTCCACCCCAATTTAAGGCAGTTACAAGGCTGAGTTCCTGATCTCAAAGTCCTTTTTATGAGCCCCTAGCTGCCTCCTTTTCCTTTTTAATGGCAGACAGCCTTCCTCCGTGATTTTCCGTCCCACACAAAAATGAAAGTAAAATATCTGAGTCTCCTCTTGAGATAATAATGTTGTTGTTTTTTACCTTCTTGTGTTCCTTGTATTTTCTTGTTACGGATCCACCTCAGAGAACCAGCATTTCTTTCTTTGAGAGCTTTTTTTAAACTGCAATTATCCATTTCCGAGCGATCAGAAGACTTAGGCAGTTCCTATTCGGCCATTGATCATGATTATAATTTGATCATATTGCCTTGATTATTATTAAATCATTGTAATAATAATAATAATAATAATAATAATTTTATTTATTTATATCCCGCTTCTAAAAACAGATGGTAGCAGTTAACAGTAAAATATTGGTAAATAACAACTTGTCATTGTTGTGTCGCAAACCCTCCCAATTCCTCCCATCCACAATAAAATACAATTACATTCTTAAACAATTATCAAAGCAATTATTAATAATAATAGGGGTGAGGCAGTTAGAGCAGTTGTTGAAATGTTTATTAAATTAATAGGAGATTGCTGGAATGTCAATCTGGAAAGGTCTGCCAGAATAAATATGTCTTGATGGCCTTTTTAAAGCTTTAAAAACTGGTCATATATCGGATCTCTTCTGGGAGGCTATTCCATAACTTGGGAGCGGCAGAAGAAAAGGTCCTCTGGGTAACTGCAGAGAGCCTAGTTTTTAATAGTAAGGTTTTACTAGAGGTCCTCAATGTGTGAGGGAGATTATATGGGAGAAGGCGATCCCATAAGTGAGCTGAAAGGCTTTAAAGGTTATAACCAAGACCTTGGACTGTCCCAGAGATTACTAGGCAGCCAGGAAGATACTTTAGGTGTGATATAGTCACCTCTAGATTTTCCCGTGACCACTCTGGCTGCCATATTTTGAATTAGTTGACGTTTTCAGACTAACTGCAAGGGTAACACTATGTAGAGCGCATTACAGAAGTCAAGATGTGAGCTTACTGGCCGAGACTTCTGGGT
>NW_024834552.1:0-1280 GCF_019175285.1 Sceloporus undulatus
AGAGGAGGCCCCGCCCCTTCCGGCTCTGCGCGGAGACGAGCGAGAGGAGGCTCCTAGAGAGGCGCTGCTCAGAGGGGAACCCGGATGAAGGAGAGACGCTCTAGGCAAATAAATAAACCCTCTCCCAAAGGATCAAGGCGGCTTACAATAAAATACAATAAAAATGCACTATACGTTACAGAAGTGTTTCCCATTATTCCCTCCCTCCTGAAACAATGAAACCATAATGAAATACCATCAAGACGTGAAAAGCGACGGAGAGATGAGCCATTTGGGGGTGTTCTGTGTAAGAGTCTCTTTCCATAGGATCCAAGTGGGTTCCTCAAGGAAGAGAGCCCTCTCAACAGCCTTTTTAAAGCTCTCAGTAATGTTTCAGATCTCTGCCATTTTCTAATCTAATAATAATAATAATGATGATGATGATGTGCTTGTCTGTCGGGGAAGGAAGGCATTGAGAAGGAAGAGGAGGAGGCCTGGTTTGCCCCTTCCACACTCTTTAATATTACGGTTCTTGTCTGACTTATGGCGGCCCTCTCAAGGGGTTTCCTTAGAGATGGAGGAGGGTCTGCCATTGCCTTCCTCTGGGGCTGAGAGGGTCCTCCATGTCATTTCTTGGCAAGATTTCTTCAGAGGGGATTTTTGCTATTGCCTTCCTCTGAGGCTGAGGGAGTGTGACTTCTTGCCCAAGGTCTTCCAGTGGGTTTCATGGCTGAGCTGGGATTCGAACCCTGGTCTCCAGAGTCTCCCTCTCAAACCACTGACTCTCTTTGCCCTTGTTCTGTGCCTTCTGTGCTTCATTATTCCTCTCGTTGTTGTTGTGGGCCTCCAAGTCATTTCCAGGTTATGTGCCCAGAGCACCCTCTCTCCCTCCCAAGCTCTGGTTCCTGGCAACCCATTTGCAGGCATGAAAGTTAAAGTGCTTCGAGTTCAGATCCCATTTCTCCTCCTGAGGGGATCCTGGGTCCATTAGCCTTTGCACAACCCCTTTGTTCACAAGCCATTGTTTAAAATGAGGAGAAAGGAATTCGCTAGCTACATCAATTGGGGATCTTGGCCACATTTTTCTCAGATTGATACAGATTTCTTAACCTTTGCAAACATCTCAGACTTATGCTTCAGTAGATAAAAAATGTGGGATGCAATTTGTGTTTCCCAGGTTGCTAAATATCCGGGTATGTTTAACAAATCTCTCTCTCTCTCTCTCTCTCTCTCTCTGGCTTTTCTTCGCGAACGAAGATTCAGGAAGGACTCATTCCATGCTTTCTACAAGTGCGTTGATG
>NW_024834553.1:0-1280 GCF_019175285.1 Sceloporus undulatus
ACCAGTCTCTCACTGATCAGACATCGGGTGCACCCCGAGTCTAGAGCTGCCAACATGGGCTCTGTAGTCCCTTTTATTTTATGTCCCAATTTAACTTCAAGGTAGTATATGGAAACCCCTCCACTCACCAAGTCCGGGATGTCATGGTCCTGAGCCGGTCCAGCTGGGCGCCCGTCATCGGCACCTGCCGGTGCGGCAGCCTGGCCGGCGGCCCCTTTCCCTGGGCCTCCTGGGCCTGTTGGCGCCGCCTTGGCCGCCTTTTTGCCTGTTGCCCTCTCCGGACAGGCAGCAATCAGGTGGCCTTTTTTCCCACATGCCAAACAGAGTCCCAGCCTCATCCGGCGCTGTTTCTCCATCTCCGCCGCAGTCTTGGGTTTGCCCTCTCGACCCGGGGTCGCCGCCACCTTCCCTTGTTGGAAGGCCGCCCGCTGCTTTGCCAGCCGAATCCGCTCCCTGGTGGCCTCCGCCTCGCCGGCGCAACGAATCCACTCCTGTAGGTCCGCTGGCGTCTCTTTTATCAGGATCCACTCTAGGATGTCTGCGCGGAGCCCATCCTGGAACTGGCGAGTCATCATCGCGTCCGGGTAATCCGGAATGTTGGAGGCCACGCTCCGGAACTCCAACACGTATTCTGCCACTGATCGGCTCCCCTGCTGCAAGGTGGCGAACTTGGCCTTTGCCCGGTCCACGCGGAACGGATCCTCGAACCGAGCCCGAAGCGCTGTCATGAAGGCATCTAGGGACCGCAGCTCGGGTGCCCCACAATCATACAGCTGCACCAGCCACTGAGCCGCTTGGCCCTCCAGTCGGCCAGCCACGCATCTCACCTTCTCGGCTTCGTCCGGGAAGTAGTCCCCTCGCGCCCGCATGTGTCCCGCCACCTGCGCTAGGAAGAATGGAAGCTGTTCCGGATCCCCGTTGAACTTGGCCTCCAGCTTGCCCGCCAGCAGTTCGCGCAGCGCCTCTGCTTCTCCACGACGAGCCCGTGAGGTTCCCCCCGCTCCTCTCCGTCGAGAGGGCGGCCTTGAGCTCTGGTCCTCCTCGTCCTCCAACTCCGAGTCGTCGTCCTCCTCCAAGTACACTGGACGGGCAGCCCTTTCGGGCTTCCTGGCCCGGTTTCTTCCCCTCCTTGGGCATCAGGGTGGCCATCATCTCTTTCAGTTGACGAATGTCATCTTTGACACCTGCCACCTCCTCCGATAGGTCCTCAGGGCCAGGGCTCTGCAACATAGCCTCCCCCAGTCCTTGGTCCCACGCCGTCAGTCTGCCAGCCCGGCGCC
>NW_024834554.1:0-1280 GCF_019175285.1 Sceloporus undulatus
CCATAGAGAATGCCCTTGTCTCTCTTTTTCCTGGGGCCTACTCCCACAGAGAGACCCCAGGAAAAAGAGAGACAAGGGCATTCTCTATGGTTAATTAGGAAGCCAACAGCTAGAACATGCGAGACCCAGATGGGTTAGAAATATCCCAGCACCTCCCTCGGTCCAGCATGTTTGAGAACCATCCATGGTGCTTGGGAGACACATTGCTCTTGCCTTAAATGTTGGCTGAATGCCTGTTACCTGGAATTCTGCTCGGACCTGGAGGACTCTCAGATTTCCCCTTTGAACCTGATGGACTGGAATGACTGAAGCCTCGTGATGAACGTGGACTGGATTATACCACCACTGCTTTTGCTACACAGGACTTGGTGAGACAAGCATCCCTTCTCCCTTTCACTCAGTGCTTGAAACACTGAGATTCTGGACTGAGGGTTGGCTAGCCTTGCAAGGGCAAAACAGGACAGAGCTGGAGGTGGCTCTGGGAAGAGTGGGTCCTTCTCCTCCTCTGCTTTCACATCATTCTTCCACCCACCCACCTTCTGTCTTTTCCCCAGCCCTGGGACTGCAGGAGTGGCTAACAAGAATTAAAACCAATGCTGACCAAAGAATATGCAAAAACATAAGTAAAGACCTCAAAAGGTTATTCCTAAAACCCAATTAAACAAATTCTCCACAGAATTAAAACCACTAAAAACAAATCAACAAAAAGGGGAAAGATAACCTTCCCTTATAGTTAGGGTTGCCATCCCGGGGGACCTTAAAACTGGGAAAAGATGTAGGACAAGGCTTGAAATGTAGGACATTTTTAAAAAATTTCCTGGCCAGGAAATTAACCCAAAAAAAGGTCCTACATTTTTAAACCTTCTCCAAGGCCTCGCTGGGCCTGGGAGACAGCCTCTCCCAAGCCCCTCGAGGACTCTAGGGCCCCGCTGGGGCCTGGGAGACTCTGTAGGCAAGAGGTGCACCATGTTAAGAACTGCATTAAGCAAACTTAGGCTGCTGCACACTGCTTTCACTCTCAACACTCCATCCTATGGAATCCTGGGATTTGTAGTTTGTTGTGGTGCCAGGGCTGGGCTTTGAAATCTCAGACATAAGAGAGGCAAAAGGCTTGGGCTGCATCTACACTGGAGAAATCATCTGGTTTGAGAACACTTTAACTGCCTCAGCTGAATGCTATGGAATTCTGGGAATGGTGGTCTGTTCCAGCACCGCAGCAGAATGGCAGTTAAACCCCTGGAAAGCTATCTGACCAAGGTGACCAATGCCCTCACCCCAAA
>NW_024834555.1:0-1280 GCF_019175285.1 Sceloporus undulatus
AGAAGCTGTGCTGGAGGCCAGGAGATTGACTTGTGACACAGTTCAGATGGCCCCTGTCCCCTGGGGGTTTTAATAAATAAATCAAATGGATCTGAATCACAAGATAGTGCAGAAGCATATGAAGTTATAATAAGGATGAGAGTTCACTCAGTGGCAGCTGCTAATATCCATCTCAGTGGGCATGTTGAATCAGCTCCTGGTCTTAGAGCCTCATTGCTATGAGAAAAGAAAGCTGAAATGGGGTGGGAGAGTAGCGGCTTTCTCCATGACTCTCCGCATGTCATTGTAGCACTTCTGTTGGGATATAGCAACTTCGCATGCTAAGCCTTTCTAGTACTATATCTCTATGATGGTTTTAGGCCAAGATCTTTTCTAGGAATGCATGTCAATGGTAGTTTTATTGCTTACTAACAACCCCTCCTCACTTCCACTATCATTTCCTGTTTACCATGAGGACACTTTATTACCTTTCTTTGTTCTTGGGTGAAGAAGACCCCATCGCCATTACCTTACTAGATGCTGATTGATCAACATCTCCCAAGTGGAGATGGATGCATGCTGAGAGACTAACTTTCTTTTGAGATGCATGGAGACTGTTTTTCTACCTGAATTTTCCTGCAACATGAAGCTGTGCCTGTGTACTGTACTGGTTTGTACACATGATTTTGTAAGTAAACTTATTTTCCTTTTTCACTTTTAACCAAGTGACTGTGTTTCTTTTATTGGGGACATTGGGGGCTGGGAGAAAGGTGTGGAGCTAGTTAAACTATTTTTCCTGCTTGCTCACTCTTTTGCTGTGGGGAACTCTGCTAGCAAGACTAAACTAATCTTGCTTCTCCTTCCTGAGTTTCTGACAATTCTCAAGGAAGAACCAATTTTCCCAACAGGTTATGGGGCCCAGGCGCTGCAAGCAGAGCAGAACAATTTAAAACTAGATTGTTCGGGTGTTTTTCGTGATTGTTATTATTGTTGTGGTACATTTTTCTTTCTCCACCCTCCCTTTCTTTAACTAAAAGCCCATGTCCACCAGAGTTTTTTTTAGTTTTGCTTTTTTGAGCTGCTGATTTTGTTTTTTGAATACTAAGGTTTTGATTTTTGAATTTTTTTTGAAAGTTTTTGAATTTTGATTGATTATTTTAAACAAACATGTCGCAGCTGCCGGCTACAAAGCTGAGGCTGACTCCTTACAACTACTCAGAATGGAGGAAAAGATTGGAAATTTTTCTGCAAGCGCATGATGTATCTCATTGTTTAGAATCAGAAATGCCTAATGATGACGC
>NW_024834556.1:0-1280 GCF_019175285.1 Sceloporus undulatus
AGAGGCTGGGAGCGGAGGGGCTATGCCATTTCCATTTCCATGTGTTCACTACATCTGCAGAGTCTGAGCAGCAATCTCTGCAAGACACTTTGTTCCTATGCTGAAAACAAATGATTATTAATTATGCTAGCAAGCCCACAGGCATTTTCCTCTTTGTTGTGTTGAGATGCAACTCTAGGCATCTTACAATGAAGATATACAAAAGTAAAAAAGAAGAACAATTTATAAGAACAGTCATACACCCCAAATCCTGAAGCTACACACTGAATCCCCTCTCTCCTTTCCAATGGTGACTTGTGTTCATTTTAAAACGATTAGTTTAAAGCAGTTTCTTATTTTGTTGTTGTTGTTGTTGTTGTTGTTGTTGTTGTTGTGTGTCTTCAAGTTATTTCAGACTTATGTCAACATTAAAGTGGGGTTTTCTTGGCAAGATTCCTTCGGAGGAGTTTTGCCATTGCCTTCCCCTGAGGCTGAGAGAGCATGACTTGTGCCGCTCACTCCACTGAGTTTCCATGGCTGAGCAGAGATTTGAACCCTGGCCTTTGAGAGTTCTAGTCCAATACTCAAACCACTACACCGAATTGGCTCTGTTGTTTGAAAATATATGATTTCTCTTTATCTTTTTGCTTCAGAAAGGAAGTTTGTCCATAGCCTTCCACTGAAATATATGTAGTTTTCAACAGACACACCATAATTCCATCATGTCATTTGTAGCTAAACTTAATACACCAGCTTTGTGTGTATTGCAGTAATGCGTGGCAAGGACAGGAAAAAATTATAAGCATACTTAAAAGAAAGGATCATTTGTTTGTATGTTTGTTTATCATTTTTTTAATTATTACTTTTTTGCCAGGAATAATGCTCCATTTTGTATTAACTAGGTTCTGGTCATGGAAAGTCCCTCTGGGACTGAAAAAGCTGTGACAAGGAGATAGAGAAATCTTCTCCCTTCCAAAGTTTGCATGTCTAAATCCATGGTTCTTGTGTCTTCAAATCATTTCTGATTTATGGTGACTTATCATGGGGTTTCCTTGACAAAAGGTTCAGAAGGAGTTTCCCTTTGCCTTCCTCTGGGGCTGAGAGAATGTGACTTGGTCGCCCAGAGGGCTTTCGTGGCCGAATGGTGATTCGATCCCTGGTCTCCAAAGTCCGTCCAACGCTCAAACCAGTAAACCATGCTGGCTCCACCATTTGGTTCTATACATTCTTCATTGTTGTGTAGAAGAGGACATTTCATCAGGTACCTCTTGTTACTGGTTTCAAGATCAGTCCTGTGGGGA
>NW_024834557.1:0-1280 GCF_019175285.1 Sceloporus undulatus
TTCTCAATATTCCCACCTTCCCCTTTCATACTGTAGAAATAATGCCGTTTGACACCACTTTAAGTGCCATTCTCTGGCATCCTGGGATATGTAGTTTTAAAAGGTCTTCAGTCTTCTGTGCCAAAGTGAGTGTGTAGGATAGAGCCAGGGCAATTAAAATGGATGTCAAACAGCATGATTGATCCAGTGTAGATCAGTGGTCCCCAAACTGTGCTCTTTAAGGGATTTTGGACTTCAGCTCCCAGAATCCCAGGCTACTGGCCAACATGGCTGAGGCTTCTGGGAGGTGAAGTCCAGAACCTCTTTAGGAGCACAGTTTGGGGACCACAGGTGTAGAAACTCTCTGGGTGAGCATTTGTTGATCCCACTGGCCCCCAGGAACAAAGGTTTGCACTTTTGAATTTTTAATATATATATATATATATATATATACACACACACACACACACACAATTATTATATATGATAAAGTTTTATTTCTATCTCACCTCTCCCATAGGATTGATATTATATACCCACATATACATACATACACACTTGGCGCGCGCGCGCGCACACACACACACACATATATACACACACACATTAAGCATTTGTGAACCCCACCAGCTCCTCAGGGGAAAAAAGTTTGTGCTTTTGAATTTTTTAAAATATCCGTGTGAGTGTATATAATTATATATATATATATATATATACACACACACACACACACTATATATATATATATATATATATATATATATAATACTTTCTCTCTATATATAATACTCTATTATTTATCTATAACACTATAATATAAAATCTATGCACACACATCTACACATTCATGACACCACTTCCAGTGCTCTAGCGCCATCCTGTGGCATCCTGGGACGCGTAGTTCTACAAGGCCTTTAGCCTTCTCCGCTAAAAGGGCGCGGGGGGGTTGCCTCCGCAGAACTACAAATCCCAGGATGCTTGGGGCCGGGGCACGTTAAAGAGGCGCCAGTCTGTATTCCTTCTACAGATTGATGGATTCACATCGTGGGAACCCACCGCCTCCTCCTGAGGGGCCTCGGGAGGGACCCATCCTCGGCCGGCCCTCTTGACAAGGCCGAGAGCGCGCTTCCCGCTTATCGTCGTCGTCGTCGTCGTCTTCCACAGCGGGATAACCGACACTCGGCGCGCGCGAGAGAGATTGACAGACAGAGAGAGCGCTCCTAAGACAACACTCCCTGGATCATCGTCATCATCCATCCATCCTTACCCCACTTACCAAGGCGGTCCACCACCAGCCGCGG
>NW_024834558.1:0-1279 GCF_019175285.1 Sceloporus undulatus
TCTATGATTCCACTAGAATTATAGAATCATAGAGTTGGAATAGACCACAAGGACCATCCAGTTCAACCCCCTTCTGCCATGCAGGAATACATTTCCAAACACCATCCAGCCTCTGTTTAAAGACCTCCAAGAAAGAGGACTCCACGAAACTATGGGAGTTGCACTGTCAAAGAGCTCTTACTGTCGCTCCTCAAAGGGCTTGATGGTTTCAAGATCCTTCACCACTTTGGCTGCCTTCCTCTGGGCATGTTCCAACTTGACAACATCCTTTTTAAATTGTGGGGCCCTGAACTGGACACAAGATGATTCTGACTAAAGCAGAATAGAGTAGCACTATTACATCCCTTGATCTAGAAACTTTACTCGTATTGATCCAACCTAGAATGACATTGGCTTAGCTGTATACCGTATTGGTTGTGAGTCATCTCCTGGTGCCACACAGCATGAAGCAGTGGTACCCCGGGTTACGAAATTAATTCGTTCCGCCGCTTTCGTAACCCGAAATAGTTCGCAAGCCGAAAAACCCATAGGCGCTAATGGGGAAAAGCCGCGATTTCGTGTGAAATAGCGCCGAAAAGCACCAAAAAATTTTTCGTAACCCGAAAAAACCTTCGTAACCCGGAACAGTTTTTTTAAATGGATTTTTTTCGTAACCCGGAAATTTCGTAAGGCGGCGCATTCGTATCCCGGGGTACCACTGTACTCTGCAGTTAGCTTGCATCATGCCATGTGCTCTGACTCAACACTCTATGGCAATCTCACATGAAATGATGCCACTTTTCAATCAAAGTATTTTTACACATATTTAATACAATATTTTTCAATTGCCTGATTATCTGCTTCCACTGATTTCCTCATGGCAGTTACCCTACAATATCTTCTTTGCTAGCTCCTATGAGTAAGGATACAATCATTATATGGATTTGAGGGCATCCAGAACAATGTCATGCTCGGGTCACTCACACCAACTTTATTAATAGAACCTGAAATAGGGAGGGGTGAACGTAGGGCTAAATCCTGGGGTAACACTTTCCTCTCTTAACACTGAGATTCAGTCTTGTCTGTCATTGTCCTTGTTTACAGAAGAACTTGTGAGTCATGAGAGAGTCCACACAAGAAAGAAGGCACATAAATGTCAGCAATGTGGAAAAAAATTTGCCTACAAGTCAGTCTTTGTCAAGCATCAGAGAGTCCACACAGGAGAGAAGCCATACAAATGCCAGCATTGTGGGAAATGTTTTTATCTGAAGTCAAACCTAGTGACACATCAGAGAGTCCA
>NW_024834559.1:0-1279 GCF_019175285.1 Sceloporus undulatus
AGATCACCCCGAGGTACGGGAATCCGGACGGGTCCAAAGGGGTCCCCCGAAGAGGAGATTCCAACCGATCCCTTCTCATAAGAGAAGGGCGAAGTTGGAATCCTGGGGACGAGGACGACCGCGGCTGCAAGATAAAGGGCTACCACGGTAGCAACCTCTGCCGGACAGCCTAAATTGCTCTCGGAATTACAACTGAAGAGATTGGGAAAAGGGGAGAAGAAAGATCCTTACTTGAATAACCCATCGGAGGAAGAGAGTGAATAGGGAGGAGATAAAGGATAAGGAAGAAGGAGTTAAAACGGAGGCAGCGCTGTGAGGGAGAAGCAGCAGTCAATTGAGAAATCGCATGTTAAAGATGAAATAAAAAGAAAGGAGTTGAAGGCGATACACAAACATCCCCCCAAGAGTGAAGAGGGAAGGAGAACACAGACTGTTGTAAAGAGGAAAGGTGACGGAAAGCGGATGGTGGGTTAGCAAGAGGAGTACGAAGAAAGTCGCGACGGCCTAGGGGAAAAACAGATGGTGAGAGGAGCGGACCAGGAGGGAAAATAGACGGAGAGAGGGCTACGGACCAGGAGGAGAAGTAGACGATAAGAGAGCTGCGGACCAGGAGGAGAAGCAGACGGGAAAGAGGCGGCGGACCAGGAAGAGAAGCAGACGGAAAGAGGGCTGCGGTCCAGGAGGAGAAGCAGAGGGAGAGCAGGCAACAGACCGGGAGGAGAGAGGTCGACTAGGGGAGAGACGGGAAGGATCAAGAGCCAGCGGTTTGAAAGGAAGAAAGAAGAAGCCGTCCGTTGGGAAGAACACGGAAGAGAGGGAGAGGAGAAGTGTCAGGGGAGAAAAGAACTTTAGGAGAGAATCAGTAAATGAGTAAGGATTAAAACAGTTAAAAGGGTAGGCTGAAATATTTACTTACTGGGAGTGAAGCCTCTTGGCGTTTTCAAGGCCAACTCGCACATGGCAGGGCGGAAATGCTTTAAGGGAATATAGGAAATGAGTAAAGGGAAGTGACGTGAGGGCGAAAAGTAGACAAGAGGTATCAAGAAGAACAAGGAAGGAGAAAAGGAGTGTTATAGAGGCACCTAGCGGTGGGTGGTGTTACTGCATTCATAGATAATTGTACTTTGGAACATACCTTTTAATCCTCCTGCTCAACTGTATTAATTGTTTTGGTGCTCTATCTCTTTATACTTTTCCATGTCTATGTAAGTAGAGCAAAGAGAGTAAAGGAAAGAGGGAAGATATCAGACAGAGAAATTGAAAAATAAGAGAAGTGGAA
>NW_024834560.1:0-1279 GCF_019175285.1 Sceloporus undulatus
CTTGCACAAGATGCTACTAATATTCCAGACTCTTTAATAGTGTGGAGGGGAGGAGGCTCTTGGCTCCTATGAAGCACATAGTGCCCACAAAGCTGGCATTTTCATCAGCAGCAACTACACAAAAGAAAATCTAAATGTGGAAATATTTCAAAACTTCTTTTTTATCAATATCTTAAAATAAATGAATTCAAATGCACTTTTGCCCGCTGGCTGCAATTCCAGCATGAAACACTGAAATGAGAAAGCATCAAGGGAAATACAGTTAAGCGGGGATGGAGGAAAGGAAACACACACACACACACAAGATATTATACTGTATTAAAAAGAAGAAAGGAAGACTTGCAATATCTTGTGAAAGCAATCAGTGGGTAAGATCAATGCAGAGGATCCAAAATGTTCTGCTGCATCCTAAAAGTCTCTGGATGCTGTTTTCACCCTTCACCATCACAGATCATATATATATATATATATATATATATATATATATATATCTTTGGATAATAGAAGAAATGAGAGGCATGGAGGAAGAAAATGAGAACTTGGAAGAGAGAAAAAGTTTACTGCTTTGAACGCCAAATGCATATTACCATGTCAAAATGGCAATACAAGGAGTGTATAACCACTGCTGTGCTATGAAATTTAGCAATGCTGTTTCATTGCAGTTCACTGCACCACCATCATCAGAATTCTGGCCGCCCTCCACTGTGAATAGATTTCTTTCCTAGAAGATGCTCTGGACATGTGGAACTCCCAGTCCAAGATGTATAAAACGGTGTTTGAAAACACTGAAATTCTGGACCATGGCAACAACTATCAGGTCAGAATGCACAGGGAAGCCATTGAAATACATAAACATCTGGACAATTTCAACAGGAAAGAAAAAAACACCATTCAGTCTAAGGCTAAAGCTTGTTTTGAGTGTTGGACTAGGATTCTGGGAGACCAGGATTCAAATCCCCATTCAGCCATGGAAACCAACTGGGTGACTTTGGGCAAGTCTCACTTTTCAGCTTTGATGAAAGGAAAAGGCAACCACCCACTGAACAAATCTTGCCAAGAAAATCCTGTGATAGGTTCACCTTAGGGCCGTTATAAGTTGGAAATGACTTGAAGGCACAAAACAATAGCAACAATAAAGCTTGGATGGTCTGTTTGCCTCTTTCTGATCAATAAACCAGTCTTTCTGGGCTTTGCTGAGTGCATATACCTTGCTTCACAATGAAGAAGAACAACTAGCACTCTACACAAGCACCTTCTGGAAATCGCTTGACAAAAAAAA
>NW_024834561.1:0-1279 GCF_019175285.1 Sceloporus undulatus
TTTTCTTCTTCTATGCCACATCCGTTATCAGAAACCTCAATGAGATCTGATCCATAATCTTTCAGCTTCACTTCTACAAAAGAGAAAGAACATTTGTTTTTAGTCAAAGCGTTTCATGAACCAAAAGTTACAAAGCACTTTTCCATGTTCAGCTGAGATTCCCAGGATAGATGAAGGCTTTCTGCGTATATAGTTTCTTAGACAGATGTAGGACAGGGGTATAGTTATAAGGCCTCAAAAGGAGGGCATTGCCCCCCAAATATGAACATGTCCCCCGATTAAAGTTTCCTTTAGCCCCCAAATATTTATCATCGCAGAGAGACATCGAAAATCATTCTCTCCTAGATCTCTTACTTTCTGAGTAATGAAATACTCTTAGTAACTTAGTAACTCTGTCTAAAGAGCATTTCTAAAGGTTCCACTAAAGGTTTAAATTGATGCAATGCTAGAAATGTAAGGACTCACGGAAAATTTAATGGGGGCAGAACTCTTATTGGGGGTCAATGTCCTCATTTAGCCCCTGAATATAGTCACACTTTGGGGTGGGATAGATGTGGGTTGTCAGATGTTGTTTGACTGTAACTCCCACTAGATCTAACTAGGATAGACAACAATGAAGAAGGATGGAAACTGAGTTCCAACAATACTTGACAAGCCACAATCCTGGCTTTAAAACAGGGCCCTTTGGATGTATTCAGACTTCAACCCACAAAAGCCGTGGACACTAAAGGCAACAGTGAAGGATGCTGGGAGACGCAGTCCAAAAACGGCTGGAGAGAGTCTGAACCTTTACAAAGTGTGGCATAATGCAATCCTAGGAGTTTATTGGTCAAATCCCATGCAGAAACGGGGCTTTAAAATCCGGATCTTGTTTGTCAGACGCTTTGGAGCAAAAGAGAAACAAGGCGAAAGTAATCCTAATGGAAAGCTCCTTTGTACTTTTGGAATTTAGCAAAACTCAAAAGGAGCTGATTTTGATGACTCTGCGTTTGGGTTATTTTCACGTTATTTCTCTTTCGCACAAACGTCGGCCGAAAAATATCCCACAAATGAGGTTTTTCCCAACTTTCTGTTTGGGTTAATCTTGAATGTTATCTGAAAAACAACGTTTTCAGTTTAAATTTAGTTTCTGAATGGGATTCGTCCCGTCTGATAAACTCCTTAGTCAAGACTATAGATTGCTTCTGGTATGTTTCCAATTTGTGATCATTACAATTCTGAAATGGAGGGTTTCTCTCTCTCTCCCCGAAAACTCTGACATTGAGCCTCAGGGTTTAAA
>NW_024834562.1:0-1279 GCF_019175285.1 Sceloporus undulatus
TGAATGTGTGAGTGAAAGAGCTCTTGATAATCAATGTTTGTGTTACTTGTGTGATTCAATAAATGTTACATGCATGGTGTTTAAAACCAAATTTGGTGTCTCAATGTCTTTCTCAGTCTTGCTGTGAATAGGTCCACGGAGGGAGAGGTTCTCATCACACGCTCTCAGGATAAACAGGTTGCCCTTACAATCTTGGGCATAACACAGAGAGTAGGACCTGATCCAAAATTTAAAAAAGGGAAAAATGGTTCAGTTAACATTAGAAAGTGGAATGGACTATCTTTGGAAGGTGGTAACCTCCCCTTTATTGGAGGTTCTTAAAAAAGAGATTGGATGGTCATTATTCCGTAATACAGTACTTTACTTTCCCTCGATTTTTCTCCTTGGAAGAAGGGTTAGACTAGATGACCCTTGGAATACCTCCAACTTTGCAAATCTATAGTTCTGTATTTTATCAAGGCAATAGTCTATTTTGCTCATTATAGGCGGGTTACAGACCGCCACTTTGCGGCAGTCTGCCGCTGCCGCCGCCGCTTGCTCCGCAAGGGAACCGTAGCAGCCACACTGCGCGGCTCCCGCGTGGAGCAAAAAAGGAGTTCCAAAATGGAGCTCCTTCTTGCGGTGCCTCTATGAAGTCACGAGGCGCCGCTGGCGCATTCGCGACGTCATAGGTGCCGCGACACGTCTGGACGCTATGCGTCCGATACGTAAACATGGTGGCCCCCATGTGGAAGGGGCACCACCATGTTGTACGTATGGAATACGTACTAGGGTTAGGGAAGTGCAGAAGCACCGCCCCTTCCTAACCCCAATATGTATTCCATACGTATTTTTTGGCGGTCTGTAACCCGCCATAGTCACTCTTACTGATGGTGCAGCTCCCCAAGCCCATAAATGTGCTATTCATAATCTCAAGGCAGAGATAATTCCTACCCTTGTTCCTTTGCAGATCTTTGCTGAAGATACCAGGCCAGTATCAAAAAAGGTATATTCAAAGTGTAAATTCTGTATTTCATACTCCTCATTGCATGGTAATACAAACAAGTATTTCCCCCTGATTCAAATAAGCATGTACAGTTTACAGCACAACTTCCATGCAGGGTCACTTGAAATCGGTTTCTATTAGAAATAGGTTTCTGGGACTTACTCCCAAACAATATTCAGAGGAATCTCTTCAAATTCACACAACCCCTCACACAACCCCCCCAAATAGTTCATCTTGAGATAAAAGTAGCCATAGCTTTGAACCTGTAATTTGTGAATTAAGAGGAAGCTATAC
>NW_024834563.1:0-406 GCF_019175285.1 Sceloporus undulatus
AACCTCAAAGTGTCCCTTTTATGCATCACACTCTGTGGATGTGTGTCTGTGATAGAGCGATGGAGGCAGTGTGAAAAACAGAAAGGCAGGAAAGAGATGCTGAGGGTTAAATGGTAAAGCAGTGCGGATGGGCAAGAGGGGAAGGTTGGAGATCGGAGGGAGAAAGGGAAGGGGATCAAGCCTCTGGGAGCCAGGAGAGGCAGGAGCAAAGCCAGGATCGCCTAGCTCTGTGCAGAGAGGAAGGGACCTCTGGGAAGGGCAAGGAGAGGGGTCTTGGGAATTGGGAGGCAGCCACCAAACAGAGAGATAATAATAGGTTTTATTTGTATTTACCTGTAAAATAGCCACAAAACAACAATAGCATCTTTTTACACACAGTAAAAAAACAAGTTGCTTAAAACTCAAT
>NW_024834563.1:506-1279 GCF_019175285.1 Sceloporus undulatus
GTAATTTAATTGTCATAACAACTTCCTGTGGAATCTTGGAATTTCTAGGTTTAGTGAGGAACTATTGTTCTCCACTTTGTAAGGTTTCTAAATATCAAATCCTAAACTGCCAATTCTGGAATTTTGTGGGAAGGAACCATGGAGATTAATGTTTTTTGTCCCCAAATGGTCCTTATGCCATTCCTGATCAAGTTTCCTGGCTTTTGTAGCCCCTCTTCCAGCCTTTTTTGGCTCTGAAGAGGCTGTTTTAATGTTTATCCCTGGCACTTGACCCTCACTAATATCAAAAACCAGGTACCAGACGCCTTGTTCTGCCTTTCCTAATGCATTAGTTGTATATTGATTGCCCTGCCTTTCTCAAGAAATGAACCTCAAAGTGTCCCTTTTATGCATCACACTCTGTGGATGTGTGTCTGTGATAGAGCGATGGAGGCAGTGTGAAAAACAGAAAGGCAGGAAAGAGATGCTGAGGGTTAAATGGTAAAGCAGTGCGGATGGGCAAGAGGGGAAGGTTGGAGATCGGAGGGAGAAAGGGAAGGGGATCAAGCCTCTGGGAGCCAGGAGAGGCAGGAGCAAAGCCAGGATCGCCTAGCTCTGTGCAGAGAGGAAGGGACCTCTGGGAAGGGCAAGGAGAGGGGTCTTGGGAATTGGGAGGCAGCCACCAAACAGAGAGATAATAATAGGTTTTATTTGTATTTACCTGTAAAATAGCCACAAAACAACAATAGCATCTTTTTACACACAGTAAAAAAACAAGTTGCTTAAAACTCAAT
>NW_024834564.1:0-1279 GCF_019175285.1 Sceloporus undulatus
TACACCACATTGACTCTCTGAGGTGCCATAAGGATTTATATTTTAAGACTAATAAATGGTGCCTGGATCTTCTGTATAATTCTCTATGAATACAATCCCATAAGAAGTCAGAGCTGTCAAAAAGTAGCTCAGTCAGAATGAATACATTTCCCCCCCTAATGTGAGGCTTTCAGTGCTTCTTGCTGCACTTGAACTGTTCTGGCAGCAAAAGAAATGTAAAGTTTATTTTATTAAAAGTGTGCCACTCTATTTATAAAGTGCAATTAGAGAACTTTTAAAAATATACTTAAAGGGATTAAAACGGGGAACAATGTTGTGTTACCCTAGTATAGGACATGATCACAGCTGGATCAGTTGCTTAGCATAAAGACAACCTGAGGAGCCAAATGACTTAATACAAGGCACAAAGGGCTGTTGTTTGGACATGCAATCAAAATAAACTAAGAGAGAATGAACAGAATGCAAAAGCCCAGCATGCTCTTGTATTTCTTGCTTATACATTTCCATGGATTTCTTTTAAAAAGATCTAAGTTTAAACCTTATATACTTGAACCAATGTCTTGTTGATGGAACTGAAATACAGTCGTCCCTCCTATTTCATGGACTTCCCAGTTGCTTCCTTCTCATTTCACGGACGGGAAGCCAGTGGAGATAAAATGCCCGGGGCACACACAGCCTTTAAAAACAATGGGCCTTAGATATTTGCAATATTTCCAATTTGCAGAGTGGGGGGGGGGGGTCCCCTGCAAATTGGAAGGGTTAACTATGAGCAATGTCTCCCAACATCTATATCCTCCAGATGTTTTGGACTTCAGCTCCCATGATATGTGACTGTTGGCCAAGTTGGCTGGGGCTTCTTAGATTTGAAATCCAAAACAAATGGAGGACCAGAGGGTGGGAACCACTGGGAACCAGTATAGTAGAACCACTGATCTTCTAGATATTTTGGAGCTTAACCTGAAACTCCAGCTGTCATGGACAAAGGGAAGGAGCTATGGGAGTGGTAATCCAAAACATCTGGAGGTTCATGTGTTCCTCAGCAGAACTCAGCAGAAAGAAAGGAATGACAGACAGACCAGGGAGCATGTAGGTGAGAAATGGTTCAATGTTGCACCTACCTCACTTCAGCTGGAATGGAAATCACATAGTGATTTATAACCATGTGGGTTCCACATGTGCCCTCCATGATTGATCCTTGGTGTGATCAAGGAGGAGGCTTATGCTCCTTAGATAAGAGATGGATTTTAATATTTGAATTTCTTACTCCATGCCAGGCCAA
>NW_024834565.1:0-1279 GCF_019175285.1 Sceloporus undulatus
CTTTTTTAAAAATAACTTTTATTGAAACTAAAGTACATACAATGAATTTTATACAATGCATAATTATGTATATATATATTCTACATTCTACTGCAACTTTTCGGAATTTAAAGTCAGAGGAGGCCTGAATCTTGTTGGTTAAACCTAGCGTAGACCAACTCAACCCATAATTGACTGGTGAGTCAATCTATAGGTAAATCCAAGAGACTGAGTGATTCTACTCTGATCAGGACAAAGTATAGGATTGGATACAGGCTAAGATTAAGTCCTCCTTGTGGCTAGAACAGGACATTCACAAGCCAAGATGGCCAGGCAACAGTGTGTAAAATAGGCACTCTCCACATGGGCAGAGACACTCTCAGAATTGTGACTTCTCTGCATGCAGAAGGCTGCCATGGGAATTGGTTGTTCCCATCAGCTCAATCCTCTGGTCCCCCCCCCCCCCAATCCTGGGAGGAGGGCTGGATCCCATGGAAGGAGGGCAACCAGAGAAGAGAGAGCTCATTTCCTGCCCTGCTTGACCGGGGAACTCCCTGGGGGATGGAGAGCAACTGCTTTGGCCAATGGGAGAATGGGAGGCCGCTAGGCCAGAAAGCCTGATCCAGCAGAACCCTCTATGCTCCAGTGTTGCTCCGTGTGGAATCGGGCTAGGAAGCACATGCTCACCTCTGCATTGGCCCAACGGAGGCATATGTCACCTGCGTGTGTCACCAGCAGGATGCTGTTCTCTGTCTCTGAGTGCTGCAGGGTTTCTTGCCAAGCCAATCCTAACCCTGGTCCCTTTTCTCAGGACCTTCATCTCGGCCTCCTTGTACACGGCTTTGGGGCCTCTCTTTCTGGAAGTGACCCAAGTGCAGGACCACCAGGACCCCTGTCCACCTGATGGCCGACACAGAGGCCAAGCGGAGGGAGTTGGGCTCCAAGAGAAGGAGGCTGCTGAGGTACAAGAAGTCTTTGGTGAGTCACTTTTCTATTAGCTTCATCTGGGTCACTGCTGGGCCAATTTATGAAAGGAAGCAAATAAAATACTGTCCACTTTTGGCAGAGACAGTTCTGGTTAATCCTCTGTCATCCCAATATTTCGAGGGCTTTAAAAATGTCGTGGTTTCTCTCTTCTCCTCCCACTTTCCCAATTCTTCAGCTCATTTCAATTTCTGCATAATGATGGCCAAGGAGTTTGCAGCCCATCAACTCAAAAGTGGGGGCTGGAGAAGAAAGAAGGGGACAGGGATTTGCCCTTGCTAGGAGTCTGAGGCAAAAACAAACTGTTGTGCTCTTT
>NW_024834566.1:0-1279 GCF_019175285.1 Sceloporus undulatus
AAAATTAATGCACAAACTGGCACTGGATATAAAACATGACACCTGTGCCTTTTAATCATTTTCAACTGATGGAAAAAACTCATGGGGGTTTCTTGTCAGAATTTGTTGAGGAGGTTTGCCTTTACCTTCTTCTGAGGTTGAAAGATTCTGACTTGTGCAAAGTCACCCAATAGGTTCACCTACTCAAGAGGGGATTTGAACCCCGGCCTCCTATATCGTAGTCCAATCCTCAAAACACTCCACCACACTGGATCCCTCTTAATATGTTAGCATTCATTACATTATATGCCAATTGTATATCAAATGCAGGAAATTTTGACTTATCACATACCCTTCTGGTTTGAAATCTTTCCTTCTGGACATGGAGCACATTCATAGCAGCAAAATGTATAACCTTCTCTCTTTTTCTTCTGATAACCAGGGTGGCAGGGGTCATTGCATAATGAAAGAGGGATGGCCTAACACACATAAAGGGGTAGCAAAGGGGAGAGGAATTTACAAAAGAAAAAATGAGAAATATTTTGCTGGTCATAATCTGATGTACAAAGAAATAAATTGGCTCCCAAATATACATAAATAAAATGGACTGTTGGTACTTTCCAGAATGTTGTTGTGGTGGTATGCCGTCAAGTTATTTTTGAGTTATACTGACCCTAAGGTGTACCTATGACAAGGTTTTCTTGTGCTGAGAGCATGTGACTCACCCAAGGTTACCCCATGGGTTTCCATAGACAAGTGGAGAATCAAACCCTGGTCTCCAGAATCATATAAGCTTATTGCACAGCTCTCCGTGGCACAGGAATGGAATGGAACGGAACAGAACGGAAGGATATGGAACGAGGGGATGTGTCTTACCGCATGGGAGAACACTGCCAATGCTGCCGGAAGTCCCCAATCTGTTCCCCATCCGTTTCACAGCAGTCGATTTTCAAGAACTGTTCAGAATCATTCTTGAAAATTGGCTGCTGTGGGATGGATGGAAAACGGATTGGGGACTTCCGGCAGCATCGGCGGCATTCTCCCATGCAGTAAGACACATTCTCCTCCCGTTCCGTACCCTTTCGTTCCGTTCCGTTCCCGTGCCACGGAGAGCCATGCAATAACCTTAATAATCCAATGCTCAAACCACTACAGCACCCTGGCTCTTTCAAGAGTATGGCAGATGCTAATTTTATACTCTGTTGTGGGAAATAATTTTACACTATGGAGATTAGCAGATGAGAGGAAAAAGCCAGGTATAAAAGGCATTCTCCTGGCAAAGTCTTTAGAAGCATCTCAC
>NW_024834567.1:0-1279 GCF_019175285.1 Sceloporus undulatus
ATGGAAGAGGCGGGATATAAATAAATATTTCATTCATTCAAATATTTCATTCATTCAGTCATTCACACACACACTGTATAACCAGAGTGGAAGAAATATGTATGGAAGTGTAAGAAATATCTATATATAAGAAAGATCTATATATATTTCTTCCACTTCCGCATATATATATTCCTTCCACTCTGGTTATACAGTGTGTGTGTGTGTGTGTGTGTGTGTGTGTATATATATATATATGTTCTTTGAGTGGTCATCTGCGAATTCACACAAATGGGTTATTCTGGAACCTTCTTGGAGAGACTAGAGGCATTTTGGCAGCAGCCCCTTCCATTCTCCAACTGCCTTATTGGCCAGTTTCCTGCCTAAACCCTCAGTTCCTTTTGTCCACCAGACTAGCAGCAGCATCTAGGAACTCTTTAGACATTCATTTTCCTGTCATACTTTTAAAAACTCAATTTGACAGGATCAATCTGTGTTTTGGTCGTAATTTTTAACACCGTTGTTCATATTTTAAATCAAATGCTATGATTTTTTTTAAAGATAATCTTATACTTAAATGTGAATTTAAATTCTGAGGTAAAGTTGCTTTAACAACAACTTGCTTACCAAAATGTGAATTTTAATTCTGAAATAAAGCTGTTTTAACGACAGCCTTTAATGGCGATTTCTTAGAGAATCGCGTACTTAAATGTGAATTTAAATTCTGAGGTGAAGTTGTTTAACGGCTGCTTGCCTCGCCTTCGCATTGCCAAGGCCCTTTCCCTTTCTGAAGGAATGTTTTGGGTACAACAGCCGCTCACCTCATTTGGTGTGATTGGCAGAGCTCCCCCCCCCCCCTTTTACTCTTGAGGAAAAGTTTTTAGGCAAAGCCCCTTTTTGTTCCTGAGGGAAAATTTTAAAATGGGGCACTTTTCACCATCTTATCTCTGAGATAAACTTATAAAGTGGCCACCGGCCGCTCTTTTGCTGCGGACAAACTGTCTCAGGGCCATTTGCCTTGCTTTTGTCTCTTCATTCTCCTGAGGAGACATTGTTACTGGTTGCCATGTCTTCAGTCTTCACCTGTCCCTGGCTTTCCGGGGTCAAACCAAATGGATGTCATCATCATTGGTCATGACTCTCCGGAGCCAAACCTACTGGCTTGCAGCCCAACGTCAATCCTCAATGGTCCCTGACTCTCCGGAGTCATACCAGTTGGCTTCTAGCCCAGCTTCACGCCTCGTCAGTCCCTGGCTCTCCGGAGTCAAACCTTTTGGCTGGCTGCACAACTTGGATCTTC
>NW_024834568.1:0-1279 GCF_019175285.1 Sceloporus undulatus
AAAGAAAAAGTACTACAAGCTGTTGTCCACTGGTACAAAATATACTCTCTTTCCATCCACCTTCAACACCCACAATAATATACAACTAGAAGGTCTACACCAGAACCAAGGGATATACCTCCTCCACCATTTAGTGAGTCCACTTCTCCCACAGCTATTAAAGTAGCTTAAATTCTACTATGCCGTCAAGGGATGATGTTGTCTTGTGTCATATTACAGTTGTATTGTAGTGGAGTTATATGTTTGTTACTGGGGAGATGAATTTATTAAAGGTATTTAGTTATTTGCTACTAGTTATTTCCTGCTCAGAAGGGTTGGATGCAGAGATATTCATATTGGAAAGAAAGGCCTGTTAGAGCCTTTTCTCCACAGTAGTGGAAGATGAATTTGCAAGGACCAAATGGCGGTGGAAAACAGTTTTTAGAAACCTCAAAAGAAGGAATATTTATTAAAGAAATCTGTTCTTTATATAGAACAACCTGAACTTTACTAAACTATTCTGGAAGAATTCAGAGGAGATTATCGCACAGTAAAGTCCTGCTGGAATAGACACGGGATCTAAAACTCAAAGATGGCTCCTATCACACTGCTCTGTGGCCAGGCAACAGGGAGCCTGTATGCAACCTGGGCTTCTCTGGCAGCTTTTCAAAAATGGGATTTTCTCATTTTTGAAAAACTGCATGAGATGAATCCTAGATACTTTCTGTTTAAGCCATCTGTCTCTTTCTGTTTAAGCCATCCTATCTCTAACAGAAACAGTGCAGAATAACAAGAAACAGTGCAGAAGCTTCTGCATCTTCCAGCACTTGCAAGTGCTTTGCTAAAAGAAAACCAAACTTTATGTTTGCTCAAAAGGCAAACATTTCCAAGAACATTATTTCTAAGAAACAATGGAATTAAAACAAAACAAAACAAAGGATTAAGGACCAAGGCCAGTTTTTGTTTACTCCAGGATATACCTTACATGTAAATGCATCAAGGCCTACCAGAAATCCAGAAATCAGGCCAATGATATGTTAAATCAAGGGTGGGCAAAATGTAGCCCTGGGGCCTCATTTGCCCACACACCGGGGATATTTTTGTGGCCCATAGTACAACCTTTTGTAGCCAAGAGGAAGATAAAGATAGTGAATTGCTGCTCCTGGAAGCATCCAGTTCCCTTTTAAACAGTTGCAAGTAGGCTTGCCATATCCCACCTGGGGGCGGGACTTTCCCAGTTTGGGGCGGGGCCACACAGTCCCACCCTGGTTTGGCCCCTCCCCCAGGACCTCCCCCCCCC
>NW_024834569.1:0-1279 GCF_019175285.1 Sceloporus undulatus
TGGATAAGAAATCCATAGATATGGAGAGCCAACCGTACACTTTTTATAACTTCATATACCTCATTTTGCTTCTAGAACACATGCCTTGTTCGCCTTCACATTGCTCTCAGGATCTCCCAAACAGCACAGCCACTGAGCATGCTAGTGGAGGATTCTTGGAGTTGCCCAAAAAGTTACTTTTCCAAGGTCTGCACCTCAGCCAAATAAATGTACTGATTCTACTCTTGCTAAGTGGAAAATTCTGGCCATGGCCGTAGGGCACCATGAAGCTAGAATGTTAGAATAGATTTAACTGTGAAGTCGAAGGCTTTCATGGCCGGCATCCATAGCTTTTTGTGAGTTTTTCATGGCCACATAGCAAGAAAAACCCACAAAAAACTATGATTTACTTAACTATTTTACCATGAGAGCATGTGTGCTCTTTTAAGAATGGCCCTGAGTACATTCTGGTAGTGAGTCACTGTTCGGTATATAACATTTTGGAGACCTGCTGAATTCAAACATATACAGCGTTTTTCAGTCATGTCATTCCAGTCATGTCACAAATACATGCCTTAACAAGTATTCATGGGATGTGAATCAGGAAAATGAATTATTTAATGGGACTGCTGATGCCATCAACAACAGCTTTGCAGATGTAACTGTTAAGAACAGTAAGACAAAATAGCATTGAAACAACATCACTGTCTCAACAGCAATTTAAAAACATGGACACATCTTTTAAAGCTGTATTACTGGTATGACAATGATTGTCTGTAGCAACATTCCAAGCTCTGTGACACTACATTCCTGGAAATTTTTCCAAATCAAACAAATGGACAAAAAGAGCATGTGGGTAGGTGGTTACTATATCTTATTCAGCCAGACACATGTTTTTTTTTAATAAATGGGAAAAATTCCAAAGTTTGAACATTAATTTTTCTATAGCAGCAGCAGATATCCCAGATTTTGCAGGCAATAGAAGATTCCTTAGATGTACAAAAAAGATGGGGATATTGTGAAGTTATACATGAACAAACAAAAAATGACAAATGTTCAGCTGTATTTTGAGGATAGTTGTTTCCAAGAGTGGGGCATCAGGCTTGCTTATTTTAGGAGCTTTCTAAGCAGTACTAGTTATTGACCAATATATAAGTTGACCCAAGATTTTAGGGTCAATTTTGGGGCATAAATTTATTTTCTTATAATTGAGTATATACAGTAGCTAAAAACAGTTTTAAAAGAGCATAGAAAACAGATCTGGAAGCACAGCTATTCTCTTGGAAAGTCTTGCCCTCCC
>NW_024834570.1:0-1279 GCF_019175285.1 Sceloporus undulatus
TTTTTTTCATTAATAAGGAAAATGCCTCAAGCTAGGAGAAAACACACACACACACACACACACACACACACACACATGCTTGTTTCAGTCCAAAAATCAACTAGTACTGTATAGGAAAAAATAACAGCCAAAATACAACAACCATTGAAATAAAATGGTTTTTATAATTCATTCTTATAGAGGTTGCTCTTCTGTTATTTCCTATTCCAGTTTTTCACAGTGGTTGCCCCCTATGTTCTCTCCAGAATAACATAGGTTAGTCACATTTCTGTCTCCTGTATTAAAAACCTCTATTTCTTTTTTTCTTGTCTTATTCTGGAATTCCCTCTCAAATCCTTTTCAATTGCACACAAAACTATGATGGTTTGCAGAAATCAATTTTCCAAGCAACAGGCAAACCACGATTTCAAAACAAAATAACTTTCAATCTTCTTTATAAGTCACGTTACAAGAAGGCAGAGTTAAAAACATACTGCTGAAGGAAAGGCATGAGTATCTTCCTATAGAAAATCAATAGAGCTTTCAGCACAGGATTAAGTTCTTCTGTTTTATAAACCTCCATTTTCTAACAGTGGTAAAGCATCTGGGGCATTCCTCTTCAAACAAGTGAGTTTGCTTGAAATGTTTCTAGATATTTTAGAAACTGCCTTATGGAATTACAAGATTATTGAACATTTCACCAGCCAAGATGAAATGTGATGCAAATAGGTTCATACTTTGATGAAAGTTATACTCTCAATGCTAGGATTTCAATTTGGCCAAACTCTACTACTTTTACTCCAGAGCGGGGTGGGGTGTGTGCTATTAACTAGTTTTAAAATAACCTCCCCCCCCTCTATATATATCACTATTTAAAAATTAGGGGTGAAATGCAGTATTAATGGGATGAAAATGCCATTGGGGGGGGCAGAATCCAGGTGGACCTTCCATTTGTTTCTCTTTTGCTGTTGTGTGTCTTCAAGTCATTTTCACTTACGGCAACCTTAAGATGAATCTATTACAGGGTTTTCTCGGTAAAATTTGTTTTGAAGGGGATTGTGCTTGCCTTCCTCTGAGGCTGAGAGATACGACTTGCCTAAGGTCACCAGTGGATTTTTATGGCTGAATGGGGATTTGAACTCTGGCTTCCGGAGTTGTAATTCGGCACTTAAACCACTATACCACACTGACTCTAGAACAGTCGGGGCCACCAAAAGTGCTTCGCTTTGTCCACCCAGCTTTAGTCATTTTTTTACTGCTACCAGATCCCCCTTCCCCTTATATAGTCCTTTAAAAATAT
>NW_024834571.1:0-1279 GCF_019175285.1 Sceloporus undulatus
TATTGATGAAATGAGCTCTGATATCGAAAGCTTCAACTCCTTTTTCTATTCAACTGGATGAGTCAACTTTACCTGGCAGTGAAGCATTACTATTGGCATATGTTCGATTTGTTACGGACGAAGAAATCCACAAAGAGCTGCTATTGGCGAAAACTTTGGAGACGGACACTAAAGGCGAATCGATATTTAATGTCCTGAGTGATGTTTAACAAGATTTTACTTGCTTTTTGATTCAGTTTTAAAGTTTCTGGAAAGTAAAGATCCAGATTTAAAAGAAAACCTGATCAAATTGAAAGCAGACATGGCATATTTGACAGATTTGTTCAAAAGATTTAATGACATTAACTTGCAGTTACAAGGAGACAGCCTAAATTTAATAAAAACAAAGGGTGCAATTTCGGCTTCTCTTGGAAAATTGAAATTTATGAAGCAAAATAAGAGTTGGTGCGAATTCTCCCAGTTTCCAAACTTGTCTCAAGCAAAATGTCTTGATGAGGATCTTCAGACATATGTTCGACATTTAAAAGCCCTGCATGATGACTTCAAAAACAGATCTGAAGATATTCTGGCGATGGAAATACCACCCTGGATCATAAATCCATTTGATGAAACGGAATTACAAGAGGAGCTACTCGAGCTTAACACCAATGAGGAGCTGAAGGTGAAGTTTAAAGAAGGCTATCAAACATTTTGGCTCCAGACAGAAATACCCCCAAAATATCCTGGGATGTGCGAAATTGCGAGAAAACTTCTGATAGCGATTCCCTCGTCATACGTTGCCGAAAAAGGTTTTGGTGTCGTTACAAACCTATTAACCAAAACCAGGAGCAGATTGAACATCACAAAACGGGGAGTTTTGCAGTTATTCCTTACAAAACTGAAGCCAAATATTGATAATTTGCTGTCAATCCATCAAGTACATTCCTCCCATTAAAATTAGGACTATTTTTTTTAATTGTTGATTTGCATTGTTGAAGTTATGTTACGTTAAAATCCAGTTTGAAGCTGTATCCACACTGCAAAAACAGTCCAGTTTGACACCACTTTAACTGCCATGCCTCAATGCTGCGTATTTCTAGGAAGTGTAGTTAGTTGTGGCACCAGAGCAAAAGAAACAAGACAACTCATGTTCACACTGTTAGTATTATTAATAATAATAATAATATGTTTTATTTTTAGACTACTATTCCGCAATGATCATAGCGGTGTACAGTAAAAATCGTAATACAATACAAAATACAAGGTGACAGTTAAAGGGGGAGAAGTCTCGTCCTTCAGG
>NW_024834572.1:0-1279 GCF_019175285.1 Sceloporus undulatus
ACCATACCTCCACTGTGACTCGAAGCAGCTTTATTTTGGCTGTCTGTAACAGGCCTAAGAAGCTTTACAGATCTGAGTAATACACTGACTTTATTGGTGTAACCACTTTGGAAGGGACAAGGGTACTGGAATTTGTTTTGTAATTAGGAATCTATTATTATTCTCTGTAGCTTCTTGTAGCTGATGACTATGAGGGGTCTGGCAGTGGGACTTATTAGTGAGTGGATGAGTGAGTAATTCAGTGGGCCAAAAAAGTAGTAAGGCTATCTAGCAAGAGCAGTACACTTAGGATGGCATGTGATACAGGCAGCAGAGGTTTTGGTTTTCTTCTAACAAAATATGATGGCCTGTGGTACGATCTATGACACAGAGCCAGACCTAGATTCTTCTCTGTTTCTCCAACACTTACTTTCTTGCTCAGAAGAGCAAAGGAGGCCTATCCAGTTTGTGACCCACTAAGCCAAGCTTCAAATGCTAGCCATGCATGAAGAATGCAAGGGTCTATTGAAGATCTAGGCATGTAGCAAATCCAGGATATCTTTACTGAGGGCCGGGTCATGTAGATGGGTCTCGTAGGTGGGCTACAGATCGACATTTGGGACGTCCTTAGGACATTCCAGTTTAAAAAAGGGGTGTCTCTTCTAGACGCCCCTACTCCTGTTACGGACTCTGTCCGTAAGAAATGGCGGTGGCCATTCCACACGGCCGCCGCCATTTTGACATCTTGGACACCTAGCGTCCAGAAGTGTTGCAGCGGAAGTGATGCTGCGAAAGTGCGCCTTGCGCTTTACGGCGCCACTTCCGGGGCCCAGGAAGGAGCGCGATTTCCACGCTCCTTCCTCGCAGTGTCCGGGAGTCCCACGGTTTAGAAGCTGTGGCTCCCGGACGCTGCAAGTGGCACCGGCAGCAGACCGCCGCAATTCAGCAGTCTTTAACGCACCAAAGAGTGGTGTGGGGCCGCGCCACTGCCAGTCACAACTGTATATGCCAGGACCCAATCCAGGCCGCTGCCACAGTCCTCTACCCATCTGCTAGGAAAAATGGCTTTTTGCTGCTCCTTTTTTGCCAGCTCTTCCAGGTTGGGGTGGGCTCAGTGTGGCTTCCAGCCACATTTGGGGTGTGTGTCATGTAAAGGCCATGCCCCCAATGTGGTCCAAAGCCAGCACTTTTGGCCCATCTGCTTCAGGCCTGAGTCTGTTCTGATGAGCCACTACGTATGGTTAGGGTTGCCATAAGCCGGCTGCAGGCGGGACAATCCCGGGTTTTGACCACTAGGGGG
>NW_024834573.1:0-1279 GCF_019175285.1 Sceloporus undulatus
AATGATCTCAGAACAATGGCCTGTTACAGACAGGCCAAAATAAAGCTTCTTTGAGTCACTTTGGACATATGGTATTTCAATGATGCATGTGTCCTAAGAGTCCAAAAGCCACACCAAAGCTGCACTCCAGTCCTTAGGTCTAGAGCGTGGCTTTGGTGTGGCTTTTGGACTCTTAGGATGCATGCATCATTGAAATACCATACCTCCAAAGTGACTCGAAGCAGCTTTATTTTGGCCTGTCTGTAACAGGCCAATATATGTAAGATTTATCACCTTGCGACAGGTGGGCAATTCAATCCCGAGCTCAACAAAATCTAAGGCCATCAACTGACTTTGCAGCGGAGAAAGAATTTTAACTCATGGCACCCTTTTCCAAACCTAAGCAACACACCAAACTGACCCTCCTACAACAGTGGTGCAGTGGTTAGAGCAGGGGTGAAGGACTGTGTCCCTCTAGATGTTTTCAGTTTTCAGTCCCACAATTCCTACTACTGGCTACGCTGGTTAGGAAAGATGGCAGATGTAGGCCAAAATATCTGGAGTGCCACAGTTGCTCAACTGTGGTTTAGAGCAGTGAACTGGGACTTGGGAGATCTAGGTTCTGGTGGTAGGCCCAGGCCACCAAACTGAGGAGTAGACCAAAAAGCTGTAAGGAACATACATATGAATGCCAGAGTGAGTATGAGATACATCAAGCAAGCCATAAACACAGCCTGAAAAGGTTAAACTTTGGTTTACATCTCTCAGATCCCGCCACCCAATATGCTTGTACCGACTGGGAGGGAAGTCTGAAGCAGTAGCTTTTCCAAGGGAATAAAGGTTGAAGCAAAGGTAAATCCCTTTATTCTGAGCATTACCACGGAGGAGACCCTCTTCCCAAGCTTCAAGTAATCTGAAAATAGCTTTCCATGTTGGCCTTTTTCAGCTAAGGCGACTTCCAGTCTGTCTCCCAAGAGACAAATCCTGATCAAATCTTTTGTTCCAATTTCCCTTAGATTGTGCTTCAGGGAAGCACCGAACTGGATGCAAAACTGAACACGAGAGACAGCTGGAATTTCTATCCGGAGAAGGGCTGGGAGCAGCTGGAGCGTTTGCACGATCGTGACTTCATCCCACTCCAGTGATTTGCAAACTTTCCTCTCTTCCCACGTCAACCGATTCGCTAAGGAGCCCCGGCATGTTTGCCGCTGAACTCTAGGATGCTGCCCACGAAGAGGCACATTACTGGGGCCTGTTGGGGCAGGTTTCCAAGTTGTTGTTCTACATATTTGTGTGTGTG
>NW_024834574.1:0-1279 GCF_019175285.1 Sceloporus undulatus
GATTAAAAAGATTGTATGTACTGCACTGTATAAATTTGCAGTGCTTTATAAATAAAGGTTAATAAAATAATAATAATAATAATAATAATAATAATAATAATAATAATAATAATAATAATAATAATAATACATGTCCTCTAGTATGCCATGTATTCCTATGTATTACTTCATAGCAGAAGGGGGTTGGACTGGATGGTCCTTGATGGTCCCCTCAACTCTACCATTTCTTGTTGGGACTGTTTATTTTTCCCTTTTGTGTGTGTGCCTTCAGGGTATTTTAAGCATAGAAATGTTGTTTAAACCTCTGCCAAACTTCCTTTTGAGATGTTAATTGAGTTTTAAATGCAAAGTAATTAGCGTAATTATTCGCCTTGTCTTTTATTGTCATTCAGAGAAATCTGTGAAAAATATTTCGTTGGCTGCTGAAAAGGAGAGAAGAAATCACCTTTTGGAAGAAAAGGGCATTTGTGGGAAGAATATTTTTTAAAAAAATTCTCTTCAAGGTTTCACTGAACGAGGAGAAAAACATGGGTTTCTCCAATCACTAGTTCTGTGGTCCAAGGCCACAGGTGCAGTGGTTGAGAAAAGGCACATAAGAGCTTAATTGCTTTTAGGAAAGCTGCCAGAATCCGGATGGGAGGACATTGTGCAGAAAAGGGCGGGAGAATGCTGTGCGGGAAAGGGCTATCCAATCAATTAGCTTTATTGGTAAATGAAGTGGGGTGGATTCATATGGTTATAAAAGGGATATGTTTATACTTTCTTTCATTCTTGACAAAAAGTCACTTCTATTACATGTATCTTCTTCGTCAATAAAAGCTATTCTTTTTCAAAGTACTGCCTTTTGTGTTGCAAGAGGGGCTGCACTTAGGACCCTGACAGATATCTCTCTCCCCTTCCATTCCCCCTGCTATCCCAAAAGGGCTGGAGAGCATACCAAACCAACCACAGAACCTTTCCCTGCTCTTGTGTAATGCCAGGTCGGTCAAAAATAAAACGCACATAGTCCATGATCTCCTACTGGACCAAGAGGCTGACCTGGCTTGTTTCACAGAGACCTGAGCAGTGAGCAGGTAAAGAGAGTGCCTTTGGTCCATAAAGACAATCTTGCCTTGAGCAGGATACCTATCCATATGATGGACCACATCGAATGTATTTACCTCAGCTTAAAGACTAGGGAAAGACTGGTGATTCTCTTGGCCTACTTCCACCCCGTTCCTTAACAGACTCCCTAGCCAAGCTGACACAACTGGTCTATGAGCTGCTGCTGGAGTCGCCT
>NW_024834575.1:0-1279 GCF_019175285.1 Sceloporus undulatus
GCGACGGAAAAAGAAGCTCCATTTTGGAGCTTCTTTTTCGGTCCGCGTGGGAGTCGGGCCGTGTGAAGGCTCCGGCTCCCCCGCGGACCTACTGGCGGCGGCGGCAGACCGCCGCAAAGCGGCGGTCTGTACCCCGCCTTAGTGCATCATAACCTCACTGCATCTGTGTCTTCGCATTGGTCCCTTAGGACCAAAAACTCTTGTTGGAAAGTTATTATGTTTTCTTTGGTCATTCTTTGAGGGACAGCCCCTATCTTCCACACTCTAAGACAAAGGTGTGACTCATGAATCTCACAGCCCACAAGCAGACTATGCACAGCTTTGTTCTGACTTCCCAAAAGGAGATCTTGAGTTTACCTTGGTGATGGTTTACCATGAACCCTCTCCACAGGGAGGAGGAGGAGGAGGAGGAGGAGGAGGAGGAGAAACAAAAACATAGCTGCTCAATCCTGCCTTAAGGCTTGTCTTCAGTGCCATCACTATAGGTGCATTGGATGTGTGGACCACACCAGGTGACACCTTAGAGGGGGCGACACTACTGCCCCTCAAAAACCTGCCTTTGGGCAGAAACAGGCTGTGACATTCACTTGTGTTCCTTTAAAATGGTGAAGAGATGGGGTGAGTGGCGTGAGGGTCAGTGAGAGAAGAAAGGAGAGACCCCAGTTTTTTTTAATTAAAATTTCAAATTTCATTTCTTTTAATTTTAAAAAAATATTTTTGATTTTTTTCTTTCAAAACATAACATTTAACCAAATTTTCACTTTAAGTACATACATGAAACTATGTGTGTGTAAATACATCTAGGCTGTGCATATGCTACTGTAATTTAAAAGTATGATTTTAATTGTGCAAGCTGTTTATGTTACAACTATTACCGTTAGTTACATTCAGTGATATATGGGAATTGTGGTTTATGAGTAACACTAGTACAAAAAACATGACTAAGGCTTCTGTATGGTGTGGATAGGAGGAGGTCAATGAGGGAGTGACACCATGAATTACTGCACCGAATGACACCAACCCTAATGATGGCAGTGCTTGTCTTGCACCGTCTCTTTAGTCTCTTAATTTCCATTTTTTTTGTGCATCTGCCTAAATAGTCCAATTTATGTAATCTCAAGAGTGCTGTATTCACTCATCTCCTTACTTCTAATCCAACATAGTACCTAATATCCTTAGATCATGCATTACATTTGTTTTTGTCAAGAAATTGTATTGTTTTGTCAGACTTTTGTGGCTAACAGTTTTTCTTGATAGTTGCTTGCAAATATTCCACGAT
>NW_024834576.1:0-1279 GCF_019175285.1 Sceloporus undulatus
ATAGACTCTAGGACCATTGGTTCTAGAACCATAGACTCTAGGACCATAGACTCAATAGAGAATCATAGGGGAATACATGCCCATAAGGAACCTATACTTGTCCATAGGGAAACATTGGGGAATTCTTGCCCATAGAGAAACATTGGGGCATATATGCCCATAGGGAAACCATACTTGCCCATAGAGAATCATAGGGAAATACTTGCCCATAGGGTAACATTGAGGAATACTTGTCCATAGGGAAACCATACTTGCCCATAGGGAATCATTGGGGAATTCTTGCCCGTAGGGAAACATTAGGAATTAACTTGTCCATAGAGTGTCATGGGGGAATACTTGCCCATAGAGAATATAGAGAGACTGGTGTGCTAAAACATTCAGCATCAAAAAAAAGGGAATGCATAAAGGATTCTTTGTAACAGTGCTCCGCAAACTGTGCCCTTGATTAAGGGATTTTGGACTTCAGCTCCCAGAATCCCAGACTATTGGCCAAAATGGCTGAGGTTTTTGGGATCTGAAGTCCAAAACTTCTTAATAAATAAATAAATAAATAAATAATCTCTTAATAAAGGGCACAGTTTGGGCAACCACTGCTCTATGGCAAAGTATGGTTTCCCTATGGGCAAGTGCTGCCATTGGTTTTAGTAGCTCCCCAAAGTGTCTTGGCGTGTTTGGAGCTTCTCATGTGCTCCTGTTCCCCCTCTTTTCTCTAGAAGGTCCTCCATTTGGAGGCTCCTCCTCCTCCTCCTCCTCCTCCTCAGCATTGTAGTATTAGCATCAATGCTTGTTTTGAAGCTCTTTTGTCGATCTAAATAAATAAATGTGTTTTCTTTCCTTGAAAAGAGGAGTGTCTCCTATGCAGGGACACTGATGTCTATCTCTCTGGTCATTTGATCAGTGTTGCTTATGGAGAGGTCATTTTCCATACCCCTCCCTTTATTACTTTATAAACTTTTATTACTCATTCATTCATCCATTCATTCATTTATTAGGCATACAAACGTTTGTTACTCTTTTTGTTCAGTCTCTCCCTCTCTCTCTGCTCTTACAAAGCATGGAAGCGGAAACCAGGCTGCGCTACTAAAGATTTGCTATTATTTTAAGCGATGTTTTAAACTATTAATTGTTTAATTGTATTTTAAAGAGGGGGTGGTTGAGTGGGATTGTGGAATACGGAATGTATTTTTATTGGGATGTATACTGTAATGTTGTATATTTTTATTGGAATGCATATTTTAATATTTTAATGTTTAACGTGGCACAGAGGGACAGGATAAAA
>NW_024834577.1:0-1279 GCF_019175285.1 Sceloporus undulatus
CTACACCATGCCAGCTCTCCCAACATGGCTCTCTCTTATACCATGGATATTGCATGCTATAAAGCAGGGGTAGGCAACCTGCGGCCCGTGGGCCAGATGCGGCCCGGCGAGGCCTTGGGACCGGCCCCAGCCCGGTCCTGCCGCCGATTGCCGCTGGGGCCTTTGGGGGGCAATTGTCTATTAAAGCCTCAGAAACATGCATTTATATTAACATTTTTTAAAAAAATCAGCAAATGTTTTCGCGTGTCCGCCATTTTTTATTTAAAAAGTGCCGTCCATTTGAAAATTTTGTCCTACATTTGTCCCGGTTTATTTATTTATTTAAATTTTTTTAAAAAATTATTTAATTATTTCTTTTTTGGCTTCGGCCCCCCCAGTTGTCTGAGGGACAGCAACCTGGCCCCCGGCTCAAAAGGGTTGCCTACCCCTGCTATAAAGCAAAGTTCATCCACTTGTTACCCATGCTGGTTTCATATAAATTTTGGAATCAATGATAACCCTTAGATGACCCCTGGCCAGACTCCAAGCCTGTCCTCCATCATGGGCAAGGCGATAAGTCATGTACACCTCTCCTAAGAGAATTCTCACATTAACATCTCAGAAGGTCTGGGAAGTCGCAAGAAGGGATTATCTTCAGCCAGAGAGAGCAAATGTTTGCCTTTCCTGGAGCAATCACCCCCCCTCCTCAAATCTGTTGTCCAAACAACTTAAGTCATAGATATTATCAGACCCAGACATCCAGGTGAAAGAAAGCAATTAAACACCTTTGTTTCAATCACCAAAACTCTCTGCCCTCAGGCCAGATTTGGCCCATAAAAGGTCCCCACTTTTGCTGCTCAGCGCGCCATTTGCAAGGTCTACATACTCCACGTCAGTCAGACCTTTGTTCTGGTAGCCGGCATCTCTGCTCAAACCCAGGTTGCGGAGCAGGCTGTCTCACTGTCCACCACCACTATTCGCTCCCCGGAGGGAATCTACATTCTGGTAAGCATCACCCTTAGTAACGCCTGAAATCTGTTCCTATTTTCCAACCCTAATTTTCCTGAGTCCTGAGTGTTTGTGTGAGTGTATGCGCAACGCATGTGTTTTTCCCCTATTTCAATAAAGTAGACATCTAGTTATTAATATCCGTCTCAGCTCTATTTATTGGGATCCCCTGGTCTACTCGGTATACAAATAGGGAGACGATCTCGGAGGGCTCTTGTGGCCGGCCCCCTCTTGCAATATTTGAGCTAATAACAACATAATAAAATTCCCCTAACGGACCTTTGGCTACAAT
>NW_024834578.1:0-606 GCF_019175285.1 Sceloporus undulatus
ATACAATATATGCATGTTTAATAAATAATAATAATAAAGTTTTTATTTTTACCCCGCTCCTTCCTGCAATCAGGGCGGCTTACAACAAGGTTAAAACAGCAGTGCAATAAAACATTATAAAATACAAACATATCACAGCAAAAAATAACAGGCCAAAAAAAGCCCCATAGCCCAACCTCTTGGCCACGGAAGAGGAGGGAGGCCCACAGGAACTTAATCGGGGAATGCCTGTTGGAACAGGAAGGTTTTCAAGTCCTTCCTGAATTGGGCCAGGGTGGTGGACGAGCGGAGCTCAGTGGGCAGCGCATTCCAAAGGGCTGGGGCAGCTGTGGAGAATGTCCTCCGTGTAGTGGAGGATAATCTCGCCCCAGGCACCTTCAGTAACTGCTGCCCAGACGTTCTGAGGGTGCGAGGCGGAATATACGGGGAGAGGCGGTCCTTCAGGAAACCGGGGCCCAAGCCATTTAGGGCTTTATAGGTGATTACCAACGCCTTATATTGAGCCCGGAAGCGGATGGGCAGCCAATGGAGATCTTTCAGCACCGGTGTTATATGTCTGGCCCTGGAAACGCCAGTGACCAGCCTGGCTGCCATGTTCTGCACCAT
>NW_024834578.1:706-1279 GCF_019175285.1 Sceloporus undulatus
AAGCGGATGGGCAGCCAATGGAGATCTTTCAGCACCGGTGTTATATGTCTGGCCCTGGAAACGCCAGTGACCAGCCTGGCTGCCATGTTCTGCACCAGTTGAAGCTTCCGGGTTTGGTATAAGGGTTGCCCCATGTAGAGTACGTTGCAGAAATCCAATCTCGAGGTTACCAGAGCATGTACAACAGTTTCTAGGTCCCTCTGGGCCAGGTATGGACGCAGCTGGCGAATAAGCCAAAGCTGATGACATGTGCTCTTGACCGTCGCATTCACCTGAGCAGTCAGGTGAAGCGATGAATCAAGAAGCACTCCCAAGCTCCATACGGAGTCCTTCACAGGGAGCGTGACCCCGTTCAGGACAGGTGGAACCACCGCCATTCCTGGACCAGGAGAACCTATCACTAGTACCTCCGTTTTCTCTGGATTCAGCTTGAGTCGGTTTTCCCTCATCCAGCCCATTACTGACTCCAGACAGGCCACGAGAGGAGAGATGCCATCCCCGGTCACTGCATCAGTTGGAGACATAGAGAAAATGATTTGGGTGTCATCAGCGTACTGTTTAAAAGAATTACAA
>NW_024834579.1:0-1279 GCF_019175285.1 Sceloporus undulatus
ATGTTGATTTGCCCTTTTATTAGCCAGAGTGGCCCCGGTTTTTTTTTCCTTGCCCTACTTAATGGCAGAAACAACACTTACTGTTTCAATAAAGCCCTTCTTTCATTAGCACTTATTTTGATTATTGAATCCCTTCATTCCCTTTTTATTATTATTATAATAAATAGTAAAGATGGGGAAATAATTTTACTTAGGAATAGGGGGGGAGGGATGAAATAGTCCAGGATCCTGTTTGCCCTCTGAGATGACTTGGGTCCAAAACACACTGCATAAATCATCCAGTCTGAGAGTGCTTTCATTGCCCTGGCTCAATGCCAGGGAATTATGGAACTGTAGTTTTGCATGATGTTTCGCCTTCTCTGTCAGAGAGCTCTGGTGCCACAATAAACTACAGTTCCCAGGATTCCCTAGCACTGTGCGAGAGCAGTTAAAGCAGTCTCAAACTGGATTTTTTCTGGTATGGGTTTTGGCTCAAAGATGTAAACAGAAGTTGGGCAGGTGAGTAGAATTAAAAAACAAGTCCTCCTCCTTTATAGCAATAGCAATAAGCAAGTACATTTCTATACAGCTTATCAGTGCACTTAAGCACTTCCTAGTGGTTTACAAGGTGTAAACTAATTGCCCCCAACAAGCTGGGGACTCATTTTAGTGACCTACGGAAGTACGCAAGTATGAGTCAACCCTGAGCCTGGCTGGAATGGATCTCGCAACCTTGTGGCTTGTGAGTGAGTGGCTGCAGTACTGGCATTGAACCAATGTGCCACCAGGGCACTTTGGGCTGGCCTTGCGGATAATGCTGGTACTGGCGAAAGAGACTTCTCAAACACCCTCCTTCTCTCCCCTCCCTTTCCCTGAGATTCTCGCTGGACCCTGCCTGGGAGACCAAGGGAGTGAGGGAAGTTAGAGTAAAAGAAATGTGTATATATTTTAAAAAGGGGGTTATTCTTCAAATTAGCTCAAGAATCATTTGTAGGTCTTCAGGGGAGGTTAAAAGAAATTGGAGGGGGGTTACTTTGTTGTCATTGTTTCCATCAGGTCAGACTTTGACTCATGATGACCCTATAAATGAGAGACCTCCAACAGCCACAGTCATCACTTGCCTGCTTAGGTCTTGCAAACTCAGGGCAGCCTCAGCTCCCTTGACTCAGTCTATCCACCTGTAAAATATATCAGTGTAAATGCCTGGGGGTAGGTTCTCACAGCAAATTCAGGTTAGACGATAAGGCTGGGGAGTGGATCTTTCTTTGCTTGAACCTAACCTCACTGTTTCCTTCTTTAA
>NW_024834580.1:0-1279 GCF_019175285.1 Sceloporus undulatus
CTTGCATCCATTGTTCTGGGTCCTGTTCTCTGGAGCAGCAGAAAACAAGCTTGCTCCCTCCTCAATATGACATCCCTTCAAATATTTAAACAAGGCTATCATATCACCTCTTAACCTTCTCTTCTCCCAGCTCTCTTCCAAATCTATGATTCTATGATTCTAGGCGGAGGACGGGGGCTCGTCTAGGTCTGACAGACCCTGAAGGGTTTTTGTGAAGAGAAAGGAGGTGGCAGGAGGGGCATCTCATAAGAAGAGAGGGATGAAGCTGGAAAAGGGGTGCAAGGAGGGAAGGATGGTGGGTGGGAGAGAGAGGGGCTTCCCCACTTCTAGGGTTAAAGGAACAGTGGAGCAAAGGAAGATGGGAAAGAGGGAAGGGATGAGAAGGAGAGATGAAGGAGAGAAAGGGGGAATGAGAGACAGACACCCCAAAGGGAGGTGAAAGGCATTTGGGGCTTTTGAGTTGGCCCAAAAAGTGTGTTGTTGTTTTGTGGGTTTGGGATTTTGGTCTGTTTTACTCCTCTCCCTGAATGTGCTTAATTTTTTTCCCCTATTTTTAAACTATGTATTTTAAGCAGAATCGACAGATAATCGTCTTTACCTTAGTAAGGTACGCTCTTAAAACCATTTTGTAGAAGTAGCACCATCTGACTCTATGATTGTTTTAAATGAGAAATACTCTCTCTCTCTCTCTCTCTCTATCTATATATATATATATATATTCAAATTATTATTATTATTATTATTATTATTATTAACCGTTATTTATAAAGCGCTGTAAGTTTACACAGCGCTGTACATACAATCTTTTTAATTAAACGGTTCCTGCCCTCAGGCTTACAATCTAAAGACACGACACAAAAGGAGAAGGGAGAGGTGGTGGGGAAGGGGATGAGGTCCAGCAGTTCCTCTCTCCCTCCAAGGCCTGAACCAAGGCAGATGGACTGGAGGGCAAACACATGATGTATACACACAGGCATATAGCCTTCCCTCCCTTCTTCTCCCTTTCCCTCTGGAGTCCAACTCCTTACCTTGGGCTCCATTCTGGCCTCCTCCAAGTCTCCTCAGACCAAGGGAGGGAGGGAGGGAGGGAGTCCCAGTGCCTTGGAGCCCAAGCAGCAAAGTCCTTCCCTTCTTGCTCCATTGTCTCCTATTCTCTGGAGCAGCAGAAAACAAGCTTGATCCTTCCTCAATATGACATCCCTTCAAGTATTTAAATAGGGCTATCATCATATCACCTCTTAACCTTCTCTTCTCCAGGCAAAACATCCCCAGCTCCCTA
>NW_024834581.1:0-1279 GCF_019175285.1 Sceloporus undulatus
CTTCTTCAACACTCTATCTAAACTTGGAATCTCTATCTTGCCCATTGCCCAATGGTAAATGCAGAGGCCCCTCTTAGATTCACCAAACTCTGTTGATTTACTGAGATGAGTAAAGCACAGCATGAAATTTCAGGGGCAGGAAAAATCATAGCAAGATCTGATGGCTTAATGAATGAACTTGAACAGGCAACACTGGGCAACAGTACCAGAATGGACCTCTTCATTTGTCACTAGATGGCTGTTTTCTTTGGAGGCTATGCATGGGATCGGAATGGAACAAGAGAAGCCACAGGGCAGGCACTTGGAAGACAAGAAAGATTCTATTATTAGTCTACGTTCCATCTGCCCCTGTGGCTGTGTGTTTAGCATGCTCCTTTGCGGAGTCAGAAGTAGAGTTCTTGACCTGCTGAAAAGAACTTTGCATCTTAAGAAGAACATGCACAAGGTAAGCATTTATTGTGGTGGTTGCAGTTGGGAAATTCAAATCTATCACCCCATATTCTTCATTGAATACTGAAAAGAAAGTAAAATCTGGCTCCTGATTCTGGTTCCTTATACTCTCTGTTGTGATAAATGCTCATCTTTCTACTGTTGGTCTTTTCTTTTGTCAAACACTCCTTCCTTGGAGCACTCATACAGCTGCATCTGTGTGAATTTTGATCACACAGAAGAATCTGAACCCCAGTCCTGGAAAGACGATGAGTTTTCAATACCTGCTACCTTCCCTGAAGACCTAAAGGTTCATGTGTGTTGTGATTCAAATTTTAGTATTTCCTTCTGTACATAAAAAAGTAAATTAATATTTATTGCCATTACCCACTGACTATTGTAGCCTACAACGAAAAGAAAATGCTGTCAGTTCTGCATGGTTGACTGTTTGTGCATTGTGTTGGTATGGAAGTGGTATGTAGGGGATATACTGACATTTTCATAATGGTATAATTATCATACTGAACATACATGACTAATACAAGAGGTATCATTAAGAGAATGCCTCATGACAGTGTGAGTATGTCAGTCAATGTGGCTATATTTGTACGTCTTTCTAAAAATATGGTGACACTTCTTTTATTACTATTTTTTTTATAATTATCTAATGCCAGAATTAGCTCTACTGTAATGGCCATCAATATATTGGGGCTATAGGACTATATATTTTACCATTTTAAAATAATCAGCTAAGAAATAATGATGATATGAATCACTGACTGACAAAAATACAGATATCATGAAACATCCAATGATTTAAGGCAGTTCCATATAACTAAGAAAGTCCCTA
>NW_024834582.1:0-1279 GCF_019175285.1 Sceloporus undulatus
AATCAGACACCCTTGTCGTTCCCATTCATTTGCCCCGAATTGGACTCAGGAGGTGCAGGAAAAATCTCTAAAAATGTGCACCCTTTTTAAACCGGTTTTTCCACCACTGATTTGTAGGTATGCTGGGAGTTGCAGTTCAAGTGGGAAATCAATGAGGCCTAAAGAGGCCTCTCTGTTATCTGATGGATGAGACCAAGATGGTTAACTGTTTTCCACCAAAGTAGACTTCTGTGGATTTTCTATTTTGTTTTGCTTTCTTTTTGCAGGTCATAGATATGACTTCAATCTGGGAATAGCTGATCTGCTAAATTTAGTACTCCAGCCCATATAAATTGTGCCCTTCTAACCTTTTAACCTGTTAACCTTCATGCACACTTATGTGTTTTGAAACAAACCTGAACTTATACTTCCAACTCTATTAGGTAGGGGAAACTGCCAGACACCCTTTTAAAGATAGGGTGCCACTACTTATCATTTCTAATATGTCCTGAATAGTTGAGAAACCAGGCATATAAACTGGGGGTGATTTCTTTATGAGAGCTTTTCATGAACTCCTTAACAAACAGTAACCATATTTCTTCCAAGCAATTCAAGTGTAGATCCCAGTCCATAAGGCTTCATCCCAGTCTAGATACAGACAACCAAATCAACTCCACTTACTAATGCAATGGCTTTAAGGACCGCATCTCCCCATATAATCCGCCCCGCACTCTGAGAACAACCGGGAAGAACTTACTCGAAGTCCCTACTTCGAGATATGTTACTACTTCTCAGAGGGCCTTTTCAGTAATGGCCCCCAAGCATTGGAATAGTCTTCCCGAGGAGTTCCATCTCATTACCTCCCTTGAACTGTTTAAAAAGAGACTTAAAACCTTTCTCTTTAACCAAGCATTCCCCCATGTTCACTGAAGTTATGTTCAATCCCCTTTTCTCCCTCTCACTTACATACATCTATGAATTGGATTTTAATTGTATATTGTAATTAATGTAATGTGGTTTTAATTTTATGTTGTTTTAATAATTTTACTATGTACACCGCTTTGATGACTGTGAAAAAGCAGTATAGAAATAAATTTTATTATTATTTTATTATTATTAAATGTACTAAAGAACAAAGTGGTTCAGAAACAGTCCCATTTCTAGGACCCAGACTATTGTCCCTAGGAAGGAAATACCAATCTGGGAGCAGCCAAAGAGAAGGGTTTCTCTCTTGAATTAACCGTCTCTTTTCTAGGTTAAACATATTCAGCTCCCTAAGTCTTTCCTCATAAGGCATGAT
>NW_024834583.1:0-1279 GCF_019175285.1 Sceloporus undulatus
GACCACCGTTAAGAGCTGATCTCTGGGATGGCGAGTGGGAGGCCGGGAGGACGTATTTGGAACCACGGCCTGGGTCTCTGGTTCCTCCGTCAGAGCCCATCCCTCTGCCCGAGCCGGGCGGAGTCCAAGCTTGGAGGTGAACTTCAGCAGAGCCACCTCCCTCAGTACCGCCATAAAATACCTGTTGGTCTCTGAGTCATAGAAGACCGAATCAACTTCACAGTCTCTAGCAGGGGAATGCAGGACCAGAGTAGGGGACCTCCTCTGAGTAGAATGGAGATCCTCATCGTCGGAATGTAGGAATGGGACGGTTGTCGAAGCCGAAGGCCCTGGAGCCGAAATCGCTTCATCCCTGTTCGAAACCTGACCGATGTCAGTTAATCTTCTGAAGAGCGTTCCTCCCGAGGGGAGCGGCGTGTAGAAGACCGGTGTTGGGAGTCTCGGTCATGATCCGGGCGGTCTACCCTCTTGGGAGGCAATCTCGGCTGGGAGTGGGGTCGGTCTCGAGGAGTCTTGGCCTTCTTCAACGCCAAAGCCTCCGATGTTGAAGTTGCAGGGGGCCTTTTCTTGGCAGACCTTGAGGCATCATGATGGTCCTCCGGTGGAAAAACGGGGTTGATGGCCAATTCAGAGACTCTGGCTTCAGAAGACGGTCCTGTCCTGCCTGCTTTATCCTTTGTCCTGGTCTCAGCCCTCGATCCTGAAGGCTCAGTGTCATCCAGCTTGGAAGATCTGGAATGCTCCTTAGAGGATTTGGAGCCGTCCTTGGACTTTTTGAAGGTGGATCGGAGGCCGCCCGTTTGGAGGTCGTAGCCACGTCACCAGAGACTTCCTCATCCTGGGCCGGAGTCGAGGCGGCGGCAGAACCCGCAGACCCTGATGCTTTCTGAGAGTGCTTGGCGGGTTTGGAGGTGGCACTGGGTTTAGTGGAACCACAGGCCACGTTAAGAGCAGCACTGGGCTCCTCGGAACCACAGGCTGAAGCGGCCGATGCAGGCAGAGCGCTAGCCGGGCTATCTTGGGCCGCAACCAGAGAAGCCGTAGCTGATGCCGAAGGAGCAGAGGATGGGCAAGAGTCTCCTTCCCGAAACTTCCCCTGGGCGATCACTGAGGTCAGCCAGGATTCCCGGTTTTTCCTGACCTGGGAGGACATGGACTTACAGAGTAAGCAGGCTTTAGCATCATGATCTTTTCCCAGGCAAAGGAGGCAGGAGGAATGAGGGTCCTGCACCGGGAGCTTACCCCCGCAGACATCACATTTCTTGAACGGAGGCGACAT
>NW_024834584.1:0-1279 GCF_019175285.1 Sceloporus undulatus
TCAGGCAGATGCTCTTTCCCTGAAAGATTGAGACTGGCCCATTTTGACTTTGCACTGATGCTCCATGCCTCAATCCTTCCGGATTGAGATGGGACTCTTGTGACTTCAGGCTGGTGCTCCATACCTGAAGGCTTGAGACTGTCCCATTGTGATCTCAGAATCATAGAAACATAAAATCATAGAATCCTACAGTTGGAAGAGACCAGTAGCGCCATTCAGTCCAACCCCTTGCCATGCAGGAAATCTCAATCAAAGCATCCGCAACAGATGGCCATCCAGCCTCTGTTTAAAAACCTCTAAGGAAGGACATTCCACCAACATCTCCGAGGGAGTTTGTTCCATTGGCAAATAGCCCTTTCTACCAGGAAGTTCCTCCTAATGTTGAGGTGTAATCTCTTTTCCTGTAGCTTGCTTTTTGTATCGAGTTGATTTTTGTATCCATTGTTTGGAACAGCCGAAAACAAGCTTGCTCCCTTCTCAATATGACATCTCTTCAAATATTTAAACAGGTCTATCATATCACCTCTTAACCTTCTCTTCTTCAGGCTAAACATCCATAGTTCCTTAAGACGTTTTTCATAGGGCATGGATTCCAGACCCTTCACCATTTTAGTTGCCCTCCTTTGGACACGCTCCACTTTCTCAACATACTTTTCAAATTGTGGTGCCCAGAACTGGACACAGTATTCCAGGTGGGGCCTGAATAAAGCAGAATAGAGTGGCACTATTACTTTTCTTGATCTAGACACTATACTTCTATTGATGTAGCCTAAAATCGCATCTGCCTTGTTAGCTGCCGCATCGCACTCTTGACTCATGTTCAACTTGTGGTCTACTTGGACTCCTAGATCCCTTTCACATGTTGTCTCCTTTAGCCAGGTGTCCCCCATCCTATATCTCTGCATTTCATTTTTTCGCCCTAAGTGCAGTACCTTACATTTCTCCCTGTTGAAGTTCATTTTGTTCGCTTTGGCCCAGCTTTCTAGTCTATTCAGGTCATTTTGAATTGTGATCCTTGTCCTCTGGAGTATTAGCTACTCCCCCTAATTTGGTGTTATCAGCAAATTTGATAAGTATACCCCCATTTCTGTCATCCAAGTCATTGATAAAGATGTAGAACACCACTGGGCCTAGGAGAGGACCCCACCGGACACAGCACTGGTCACTTCTCTCCAGGATGAAAAGAAGCCACTGCTGAACATCCTTTGGGTTCGGCCAGTCAACCAATTACAAATCCATGTAACAGTTGCCTTTTCTAGCTTGTTTCATGTTTTTTTTT
>NW_024834585.1:0-1279 GCF_019175285.1 Sceloporus undulatus
TAGACAGATAGAGGTAGGGATAGATCTCTCTCTCTCTCTCTCTCTCTCTATATATATATATATATATATATATACGGTATGTGTGTGTGTGTAGTAACGAGCTGAAAATGTGAAGTTATACTTGGCTTTGGAAGGAAAATATGTGTGTGTGTGTAGATAGATACACGCACACACACATTTACATATATACAGAGACACCTATATATATATATATATATATATACGCGCGCACACACACACAGGTATATACAATATATATATATATATATATATATATAGACACACACACATATACACTCACATATATAGACACAGATACATGCACACACATGTATATATACACACAAACATACACATATATAAATATATATATACACACACGCATATATACACACACACACACACACACAAATGCACACACACATACATATACACATACATACACACAACGGCTGATTGGTACGTGTATTAGAAAGAAAGAAAGGTGGGAAGGAAGGAAGGAAGGAGAAAGAGAGCAATAGCGCGAAAGAAAGAGATTTCTATATGGAAAATGAACTGAACGAGCGAAATGGTGTTCGGACAAATATACATTTGGCGCGTGTGAAAAAGAAAGAGGGAAGGGGAAAGAAAGAAAGAAAGAAAGAGAAAGAAAGAAAGAAAGAAAGAAAGCGCGAAAGACAGACAGAGAGTTGTATATAAAGAGAGAAAACGAATGAACGAGTGGAATTGCGTTTGGACAAAAATAGGCGTTTTGACGAGGGCAGGACTCCCGTTTCGAAATCGGAGTGATCTCGCAGGCTGTTGTTGTTGTTGTTGTTGCAGAGAATACACAACCCATGGCTCAGATTTAAGTAACTGGAGGGAAAATATTCAAAGCAGGAGGGTTCTTAAATATTTTTTAAGCAAACTACGCGGAATATTTAAACGTAAGGGAAGGAATGAGTCTCTTAAGCCATCAAAACCATCACCAGATAATAAAACTACAAGACGAAACTCCCGAAAACCTAATAATGGTGATAGTAATACCATTTCTATTCCGCTTCTCGGTGCCCTTAAGCAAATCCGTAATAAAATGCCAATTCCATTGTTTTAATGAATTATTTTATTAGGCTGATTCCTTATCCTAAAATCCAAACGGTCCCTGAAGTCTCTGAATATAAATATAGTTTTGGTACAGAATAATAATAATAATAATAATAATAATAATTCATTTTTTTATTTATAGCCCGCCCAATCACAAGGAATCAAGGCGGCTTACAAGAGTAAAAAACAAATATAT
>NW_024834586.1:0-1279 GCF_019175285.1 Sceloporus undulatus
TTAATTGTAGCGCGGCTTCAGCATAAGCTTAAAGCCACATAAGAGAATCTTGCATATGGCGCAGGCTGACTGTAACACAATAAAAAGAATGAAAAAAGAATTATATGAAGGAAGGAATGTCTTTCTACCTAACGTCTTGCTTGCAACGATATATCAAGACAGGAGACAGAGCTCCAGAAGATGTGTAGGCCAAGATGGGAAAATGCAGCCTGTAAGCCTCATGTGGCAACCAAGGCTGTTTGTGATTCTCATGCCTTCCAGCACCTCTATTTCCCCTCCAAAATGCTGTCTTCCCATTTTGCCCACTCTATTGGGTGCTTCCAGGAAAAAAAGAGAGGACTATTTCAGCATGGTGCTGCAGTTTGAGTGTTGGAATAGGATTCTAGAGTCCAGGTTTTAAATCCACACTCAGTTCAGGAAATTTGCTGAGTATCCTTGGGCAATAACTCTCTCTCAGCCTCACAGGAAGGCAAAGGCAAACCTGCTCTGAACAAATCTTGCCAAGAAAGCCCTGTGATAGGTTTGCCTTAGGCTTGCCATAAGTCAGAAATGACTTGAAGGCACACAAAAACAAGTTTGTTCTGATAGGAAGTGATCTGAAAGTTGACTTTCTGATCATTTCTTGTGTTTTTTTTAAGCCTTCTTATGGACACAAAATGACCCAAGAGCTTCCCATAATGTGGCAAAATTTTCTTTCCCTGATGTAAACATTTGCTAAAGGAAATGCCCGCACGCACACACATGCAGTCAGGGTCAGCAGCAGCACGTGACAGCAGCATTCTTGCACAACTGTTAAAGCCCCCAAGGTTGATTCTTTTTCCTATTCTTGCTCTATCCAACTCCAGAGTTTTATTTTTCTAGTCTGGCACTCCAAGCAGTGCTGGGTGGTAGAATATAGCTATGATTTCCTACAGTCTATACAACATATCATTGGAAGCTTTCTAAGAAATCAGTAGGGTGGTTAAATATAACCACCTTGCACTGCTTAGCAGGCAGAGGAAGGGGGCTTGTAGAATGTGGTTTTTCAAGCTTCTTACAAATCTAGAGGTAGCCCAGCTCACAGACCAGTGTTTTAGAAAGTAAAAACAAACATAAGAGAGGAAACAGGCAGCAGTTCTACAGAAAGGCACACAAATGTTTAATACCAGGTGTAATGGCCACTGGGAGACATGGTCCTGGCCAAGAAGCACTCAATGGCAGTTGGCTAATGGAAGAGACTGGGCTGTCCCAGGGCTGCCATGTGAGACAGTACAGTATATTTAAACAGCCAATATATCTC
>NW_024834587.1:0-1279 GCF_019175285.1 Sceloporus undulatus
GGACTCTGCCAGCACACCAGAGGACTCTCGGCCAGCCTGCCTGCCAGCGAAAAACACCATCAGCTCTGCTTGGCTTGGGCAGAGGAGGGAGGAGGCGTCAGTGAGAATGGCGTCCTCATAGCCAGCCCACCGGCTCCTGGACTCTGCCAGCACACCAGAGGACTCTCGGCCAGCCTGCCTGCCAGTGAAAAACACCATCAGCTGTGCTTGGCTTGGGCAGAGGAGGGAGGAGGCGCTTTTTTATTTTTTTATTTTTGGGGGGGGGTGTTTCTTGGGTTGTGAGGAATGTTGTTCCTTTTTCTTCTGCTTTGTCATGGGGTAATGTTAATAAAGCCAGCTCACAGGCCCCAAAGAAGATGCCGCCCACGCCCCTAACACCGGGGAGGAACGTTGGGCGCAGTACCAGGGAAGGTGTCCCTCCAGTTAGGAGGAGAGGGTATGTTGCTAGCTGTATTGTCAGGAGGTTGGTTGGACATGGTGTGTACTTGGTTTGGTGAGGGATTGGGAGGTGTGGCTGTGTTAAGCGGGGCTCCCATCAGAGTAGTGTGGGGCAGGGGGAGATATAGCAGTAGGAGAGTGGAGACATATCGCAAGGGAAGGCGGGATTGATGTGTAATATCTATCTCTCCTTCCACCCACTCTCCTAACCAAAGAGATCTGTTGGTCAGTCCAACTGTACCACAAACCCTGTCTCTGCTCCTGTGCAATGCCAGGTCTGTTAGGAATAAGACCCACATAATGTACGATCTTCTAGAGGATAAGAACTGTGACCTGGCTTGCATTACTGAGACCTGGCTTGGGCCTGAGAGTGAAGTGGTGTGGGGATAGGCCCTCCCTGCCGGGTACTCAGTTAAGGACCAGATCAGGGCAAGTGGGCGGGGGGGGTGTTGCCTTGATCTATAAGAACACCCTTCCCTTGATCAGGAACCATGTGCGACAGACTGACTACATTGAGTGTATTTACCTGACCCTGAAGGCCAGGGACAGTTTAGGGATTCTGTTGGTCTACAGGCCACCCCGTGCGCTAACAGACTCCCTGGCTGAGCTGACACAGCTGGTCTCGGAGCTGGTGCTGGAGTCCCCCAGGCTTCTTGTCCTGGGGGACGTCAACATCCCCTTCGAGGCTAGTCATGCTCCAACTGTTGCGGCTCGGGAGTTCATGACCACCATGACTGCCATGGGCCTGTCCCAATTGGTCTCAGGGCCCACGCATTCTGCTGGTAATACACTCAATGTTGTCTTCTGCACGGACATGGAGTCTCCGTGGGCAGAGGTAACG
>NW_024834588.1:0-1279 GCF_019175285.1 Sceloporus undulatus
ACACATGCCTTTGGCCCAAAGTCTTGATGGTCCTGAGTGAGGTGGAGCTAGCAGGAATGTTGTAGAAGAGGTTCTCCTAAATTGAACAGGAGTGGGATTGTTATTAATCATTTATATCCTGCCCTTTTCCCAATAATGAGACTCACTGTGGCTTTCTAATTATTAAAACCAGTACTGATTAAAAACCATATACATACACATACAAATAGCACACCATTAAAGCTCCTGACTGTCCTAAAATCCTGAAAGAGTTTACTCAATGGTAGAAGACAGCATGGAGGGAACAAGCCTACCCTTTGGGAGGAAGTTCAAATATCTACATGGCAACGATCTAGATAAAAGTTAAGGGGGAGAGAATCAACAATTATGTCACTGTGAGGGGGTCTATTACAGATTCTCCCAAACCAGACTGAGGACTTGGATGATGCCTTCCTGGGAACAGATGACTACACATTCAGAAAAGAGAAATGTTGTGTCAATAGGGGTTTTCAACTATCATGATGATAAAGTAAAATTTGGCCAAGAATATAAAGTACAACAATATTTTCACTTGCCTTGCAGACCGCTTCATTGACCAGAAGATGGAAGAGGCAACAAAGGGACCAGCTATTTTAGATCTGATCCTAACCAACAGGGATGACCTGGTTAATGGGGTGGAAGTGGCAGGATCCTTAGGTGGGAGTGACCATGTTCTCCTAGAGTTGGTTATACAATGGAAAATGGGAAGCCAAACATCGTCAGACATATATTCTAGACCTATGTATAAAGAATTGTCAGATGAGTTATGTTTTAAAAGGGACATGTACACGAAGCGGGGGAATTACCAGAGGAATTTCAAACAAAATAGCCAGCATGTGTAGGGAAAGTCAAAAAGCTAAAGCGCAGAATGAGCTGAGGCTTGTTAAGAGGTTAAAAAGAATGAAAAGTCTCCTTTTTTTTGTTGTATCTGAATCAAAAGGAAGAACAAGGAGATGGTAGGGCCATTCTGTGGAGAAGATGGAACAGTGCTAACGAGACAGAGAAAAGGCACAACTATTCGGACTTTCTTTGCCTCGGTCTTCTAAAAGGAAAACAGTAGTCAGTCTGGGAAAAATGGAGCAGATGATGCAGTAAGGGAAATGTAGCGCAGAGGAATCCTTGGCTACTGTAAATGAATTCAAGTCCGCAGAGCCAGATTAACTCCCGAGGGTTTCTAGGAACTGTAGTCCAAAAATACACTTTTAAAAATCTCTGGCTAAGATTCCTTGCTTCTCATTCACATAAACTAAAGTAGGGTTCA
>NW_024834589.1:0-1279 GCF_019175285.1 Sceloporus undulatus
CGCCACAGATGCTGGCGAAACATCAGAAAGAAACTCTGCTAGAACATGGCCACATAGCCCAAAAAACCCACAAAAAACTATGGATGCCGGCCATGGAAGCCTTTGACTTTACATTGGAATTTCAATGTCTCTCTTTACTAATATCACAAACCGCTAACATGGCATAATTCAATATTATTCACACATAATTAAAAAAAGCATTAATTAAAAACTATAAAAACGGCATTGGTTAAATTCAACCATTAGACAGATCCATTTATTATACATGTGTGTGGGTCAAAATCTTACAGGTTTTAGCAGCAGAAATGGGGGGGAAAAGAAAAATTGATTTACTAATTGACTTACTAATCATCTATGAGTGGGGAACCTATAGCAACCAGTTGTTAAATATTACTAAATTATTTAAGATTTGGTTTACTGCATCTCCAAGCTATTGCAGATTAGTTAGAATAGTTCTCGTCACTGCCCTGCAGACTGAGACATTCAAGTAGCCAACTGCAAAGTATTTTGCTCCCCCATATTTGCTGTCAAATTGACTATGAATTATGGTGACCTATGAATGAGAGACCTCCAAGATCTCCAGTCACCAGCAGCGCTGCTCAGATCTTGGAAACTCAAGGCCATAACATATTTGGTTTAACCGATCCACCTGTAATCCACCTCTTTTTCTACTGCCTTCCACTTTCCCAAGCATTATCATCTTTTCCAGTGAGTCACATTGTTTCATGATATGCCCAAAGTATGACAGCCTCAGTTTAATCATCTTCACTGCCAGCGTTCTGTGTACCAGTATTATGTATAGATTGATATTTTATAGTGATGTTATTATAATCTCTTTTTGAGGATTATGTGGCTAAAGAGGAATCTAAATCTTAATCTAAATAAGTCTTGACAGTAATCCAGGATGCAATTCTAGGCCCATCACTCACCTGGAAGTAAGCCTCTTTGAATTCACTGAGACTTCTGAGTTTATGCATATAGCATTACATTACTGTATTATGTTTGCTAAAATGCTTTGTGGTAACCATTTTCTCCAGTGTAGCAATAGATGTGTTTTTGTTCTAGTAAAATTATCTGAATGGCAGTGGGACAGGGTCAGTCTTCTTCAGTGAGAAAAACTATTGGAGTTTATGAAGAGCTGGAAGATGGCACTTCATTCTCATTGTGTTTATGTATCAATGGTATTTATTTATCAATTTGATTTCACAATTACATCCATGTTTTTGTAAACTAAGTAGTTATTAATAAAATAACTCAAAACAATTAATTCATTAAAAAT
>NW_024834590.1:0-1279 GCF_019175285.1 Sceloporus undulatus
CTTAAAATGGCTGCGCTTCCTTCTCTTGAGAGTCCACCAAAGAAGAGGTGAAGGCAACAGCCTTGCCCTGGGCCTTGTTCCTCTCAGCAACTGATGTTCGGAGGTAGACTGTCTTTTGCCATGAATGTTCCATTTAGACGCTATCACTCTTTGCCATGGCTATCCTCTCTCACTGCTGCTTTCTCCTCCTCCTCCTCAGTCTGTGAATTCAAGGGGAGGAGGGATTTTTTAATTAATGCTGCTCCAAGAGAAGAATTTTAAAAGCAGCGTGGGTACATTAATTGTTGTTCTTTGCAGAACAAAATCAACAGAAGCCCACCTTCCCTCAAGAGTCATTCTGCAAGTCCCACCGGAAAGGCTGACTTGCATATGATTCAGTTTGGTTCCCTCGAGCGGGACATCCCTGGGTTCCCAGCGCTACTCTAATTGATTCTCAGAAAGAGATGCATTCTGAGCCAATATTGTTTTGGAGGTCACTGGAAGCACAAACTGCTCAATCCGCTCATCCCAGGCGTCTGCTTTCAGGAGGGCAGCCGTCTCCAGATCAGGCACCTCCAGGAAGGGAGCCAAGGGCAATGAGATGGCCGCTGGTGAGCCAAGCTCCCTCCTTCTGTGCACAAAGATGGGAAGGCCGCTGCTCACTGTGAGCAACAGGACCAGAAGCCCTCTTGTGTCTCCCGATTCCTGGGCTGATAACCTTCTCGGCTTTGATTCTGCTTTTTCATAAAGCAGCTGCTGGGGCCCTGGAGGCCACAGAGATGCCTGATGGACTGCATGATAGGGCATCAACACACTTCTGGCTTCAAAGATAAGCATGGAAGCATGCCACCATGAAGAAAAGCTAGGAAGCCATTAAGGCAAATGCACCAGATCCTGCCTTATGTTGGAAGCTCAGCAGGATTGATACTTGGATGGGAGACTGCCAATGAATATCAGGTGCTGTAGGCTGCGTTGGAAGGGGCTAGCAAAACTATCTCTGAGGATTCCTTACCTAAGAAAAGCCTATGGAATTCATTGGGTCGCTAGGCCACTCGAAGGAGGGTGCTCTCACACATGAGAGACTATGGGAGGTGATGGAGTCATTTTGACACCCCCCGTGCTTTGAAGGGCCTCACCCTCCACAGAAAAAATTACCTTCTTTTTCCACACAGCCCCCCCCCCCCCCGCGGAATGGAGGGAACATCACATTTGGAGCATTTCTGGGTTAGTTTAGGTTTTTCCTCCTAAAAGGAAATGATCCAAAAGCTCCAGGCCACTTTCCATTGGGAAAAAAAAAGCC
>NW_024834591.1:0-1279 GCF_019175285.1 Sceloporus undulatus
TTTAAATATGACATTTGCCACTGAAATTTGACAACAAATGGATAAATACACTATAATTCTTTGCTGGCTAAATGTAGTATATGTTTTGGGATAGTCAATATCTTAATCTATCCTCAGTATCCCAGCCATAGCCTAAATTATTTTGTTTATATCTTATCTTTGGTTTATATGTTATATATTGTGTATATCGAGCTAGAATAGACCCTTTGAATCAACTACTAAACGATTCTTCAACAGATAGGTACATTCAGCTGATTCAGTGGGTCTACTTTGGTGAGGACCAGAGGCAGTTTTGCTTATGTGAAATCACATTACTTGTGAAACTCAGCTTATTCCATACATGGTTATAAATCCTATGGGATCAATAGGTCTTCTTGGGCTGAGACCAACAGTATGATTCAGGCCCTTATCATGGTAATGAAAATCATTTGATGGTTCAGACTGAATATTAGTGAATCAAATATGATTGGGTAGGTTATACTTATGTAGTAATTGTGTACAGAGGGATTTTGCAGCACCCTTGAGACCAACTGTGTGAAAGATATTGCAGCATTGAACCTGGCCTGTGCCCCTTCCTCTGGCAACAGCCCCCCTGACCCTCTCCTCTCACCCCCTCAGAGCTCAGCCCCAGTGGTCAGTGGGACGGAAACGGGTCTTCCCAGCCACAACACATTGCTCTGGGTTACATTCCTCTGGCCATGCAAGCAACTGCACAAGACCGTTCCTGGGAGGAACAAGAAGGGATAGGAAATGTCCAAGACCCAGTTAGCCCCCTGTCCTTTTGGACTCTCATTCTGTGGGGCTCTTGATACTGAGATGGCCTCAGGAAGGCAGAGCACCAGGCTTATAACCTCAATGTGTCTGGTGATGGTGGGGCTGGGGTGTCTTTTCCAGGCATTCCTCACCCTCCGCAAGGGCTGCCCCACCTTCAACCAGAGCCAGTAATGCAGCCACCATGGTTCTCCAGCGCTGGCAGAGTTTGTCCTCCAGCCCTCCCTGTTAGCTCACCATTTCCTCCAAAGGAGGCCATACATGAAGGCCACAGACTCAATCAGTCCCTTGGAGGGGAGAGAGAGCTGGGGGGCTCTGGAAGAAAATGGAGTGGGGTGAACCCAGAAGGAAATGCATGGGAAACAAGATGATGTGAAAAGACCTTCCTATTGACACCCAGAGAATGTCAGAAACTCAGAGCTTTGCTTCCCAGATTTTATCCCACGCAAACACACACACATATGCAATTGACATATCCAGGGAGAGCCATGTTGGCCATATAGCAGTA
>NW_024834592.1:0-279 GCF_019175285.1 Sceloporus undulatus
TGGTGACAGGTAAAAACATCCTTGGGCTGTCAAGCCTTTTCAGATTGACAAGGGTTGAGCTTTTAAATGCTGTGCAATTTAGATTTTAAGGTTTGTATAGGTTTTTTAAAAATACATTTTAATTTTTAATGTGAGATGTTTTTAACAGGTTAAAATTGTTGAATTTTAAAAAAATCTTATTTCTAAATTTTAATGTTTTTGTGTTGTTCATAACTTATATTATTTTAGATTTGTTGTTAGCTGCCTTGAGTCCCTATTTCAGGAGAAAGGTGGGATAGC
>NW_024834592.1:289-1279 GCF_019175285.1 Sceloporus undulatus
ATAATAATAATAATAATAATAATAATAATAATAATAATAATAATAATAATATAATGGAGATGCTCACTTGTTTCAGTACCATGATTAAATAGCTGCTTCTTCTTCCCTTCCGCCTACTTTTCCTCCTCCCTTTTCACCTTCATCACAATTAGGAACTTTTGGTAAGTATTGCAAATTTACTTCAATCTACTAAATTGGTATTTTTATTCTTGAAAATGTATTTTGGATCTTGCTAACCCATTCAAGGATCTTGATGATCCCAGAGCAGCTAGATCTGACTGGGCTCTGTTATCTGACTCTCTTTCTGCTTTATCGCACTAGGATGCAAACAGGATTTAAACGAGAGTTAAATGGAAGTTAAACAGGAAATGCCATCTGATAAACATCAGGCATTTCCCATTTAGCTCTCGTTTAACTCTTGTTGCTCCCTAGTGTGATAAAGCAGTTTGTTAAAACGTATTGAAATTGCATTTACGAAAGGCTTCTAAACTCAAGTCCTGATTTGAAAGTATTTTGGAAAAGCTCAAGAACCAAGATTTTGAATGGGATTTGAGCACTTGTTTATTTAAATAGATCTTGGGAAGTCTATCCTCAGTGAAAAAAGAATTGGCACAAAGAGGAGGAATAGGGCTAACCCATTCCATTTTCCCATTTTAGGCTTAGGAGAGGATGGTGCACCCCACAGTTTCCTTTTCATCCTCTTTCTGGACACAAGACAATGTTCACTCTGGAAGCGGCAGGAGAGTTGGGGTTGAGGTTGGGTCATGCTGCTACTTGCCATCGAATCAAATTCAGAGCATGGTGTAACTATTATGGAGTTTATCACATGCTCTTTTCAGCCTGATCCATGCAACGGATGGGATTGGGCTGGAATGGCGGAGGAACGGGTTTTATAGCACATAAAATAGCTGCTGTGCTTCCTCCATTTTCCAGCACAGAACATTGGACAATGTCCATGAAGGAGACCATAGGAGGGATGTGGGTGAGGTG
>NW_024834593.1:0-1279 GCF_019175285.1 Sceloporus undulatus
TGGCATGTGACATGAGTGGTTTAGGGAGCTGGGTATGTTTAGCCTAGGGAAGAGAAGATTTAGAGGTGACATAATAACTCTGTTTAAATACAGTATTTGAAAGGATTTCATAGTGAGGGTGGAACAAGCTTGTTTTCTACTGTCCGTGGGAGGAAGTAACAAATATTTCCGCCCTGTCATGGACGGACCATTTCCTGGTGGAGGCTAAAATTAAAGCATCTACCCAGATCCCTCCCGGGGGTGGCGGACCTATTAGAATGGTCCACCCTAGAAGGCTGATGGAACCCAAAAGGTTCCAAGAAGCCCTAGAGGGGTATATGGTTGGATGTGACAGTGATTCTGTTGATGCCCTGACAAACATCTGGGACACTGATCTCTCCAGGGCTATACACAGTATCGCTCCCAAGCGTCCTCTCAGGCCTGCTTCCAAAAACAGTCCTGGTATACGGAAGATCTCCGGGCAAGGAAGCGGGTTCTGCGACGACTAGAGAGCAAATGGCGGAGACACCAGCTCTTACCCGACAAGGCACTCCTGGCCTCTCTTTTGGAGGGATTATGGAGTGGCAATAGACGCAGCAAAGAACTCGTTCTATGCTGCGCGTATTGCGTCCATGGAGTCGTGTCCAGCAGAGCTGTTCAGGGTAGTGAGGGAGCTCACACAGCTTCCCATCTCTCTGAACCCTATTTTGGAACCATCCAAGGCCTGCTGTGACCAATTTAACAACTTCTTCATGGATAAAACCTCTCAGATAAGGGCTGATCTCGACACCATTATTGGGTCAGAAACCAGAGTAGAGGTCTCCAGAGCTTCCGTGGACTCAATTGTACTGGATCAGTTTGAGTCTGTAAGTACTGAGGATGTGGACAAGATCCTTAGAAGCGTTAGGAAGACAACCTGCTCTCTCGATCCCTGTCCCTCGTGGCTAGCGGCTCAGGGGGGTGCGGTTTTGACTACTTTGTTACACCGCATAATTAATACATCACTCAGGGATGGGCAATTTCCATCCAGCTTAAAATTGGCCATTGTGAAACCGCTGATTAAAAAGCCCTCCCTTGACCCCCTGATACATAAGAATTATTGGCCAGTTTTGCTACTGCCTTTTTTGGGAAAGGTGACCGAGAGGGCGGTTGCATTCCAGCTTCAATCGATCTTGGATGATACTGATTATCTGGACCCATTTCAAACCGGGTTCCGGGCGGGCTATGGAGTTGAGACTGCCATGGTCGCCTTGGTCGATGATCTTCGTCTGGGCATGGACAGGGGTAGCGTGTCCCTGTT
>NW_024834594.1:0-1279 GCF_019175285.1 Sceloporus undulatus
GCAGTGGAGTCAAGTTCCTTACCCACAGAGGCCACATTCTCATAATTCTCCATCATCACATCGCTGTACAGAAGTCTCTGCTTCTTTGTCAAGAGTTTCCATTCCTCCTCAGTGAAATATACTGCCACATCCGCAAAAGTCACCTGCAATAGAAAACAGCCCTCATCCAGAGAGTGACTAATAAAAGGGGAGGAAAGCACATGGCGCATCCCAAATATTATTTCATTACTTCAGAATTCAGCCCAGGAAATAAACTTTAAATAATGTTAGCAAGCAAAAAGCTACTGCCTTTGAAATCCAGTTTCTCTCAAATCCTTTGTGAGGCTACAAGCCCCTCTGTTTGGAAGAGAAAACTGAATTTCTCAGGCAACCTCCATGCTTTTGCACAGGAAAATTTGTTGGTGTTGATAAGGTAAAACATGCCAATGCTGTCCCAATTTAAAAGATATTTTAAAACTTTTGTTGGAGGTAGCAAACTCAAATAGTACAGGTCCCATCTATTGTCCTTCTCTTTATCATTCTCCCGTGAAGCCTAACATGTGGTATATTCACATCCATATAACATATCAGATATCCCAGTTTTGTGGATTTGGAATGATACATGATTCCCCCGGATATGTCAATTGCATGTGTGCATGTGTGTGTGTGTGTGTTTGTGTAGGATAAAATCTGGGAAGCAAGGCTCTGAGTTTCTGACATTCTCTGGGTGTCAATAAGAAGGTCTATTCATATCATCCTGTTTCCCATCCATTTCCTCCTGGGTTCACCCCACTCCATTTTCTTCCAGAGCCCCCCAGCTCTCTCTCCTCTCCAAGGGACTGACTGGGTCTGTGGCCTTCAAGTATGGCCTCCTTTGGAGAAAATGGTGAGCTAACAGGGAGGGCTGGAGGACAAACTCTGCCAGAGCTGGAGAACCATGGTGGCTGAATTACTGGCTCTGGTCGAAGGTGGGGCAGCCCTTGTGGAGGGCGAGGAATGCCTGGAAAAGACACCCCAGCCCCACCATCACCAGACACATGGAAGTTAGAAGTGAGGTGCTCTGCCTTCCCTGAGGCCATCTCAGTAGCAAGAGCCCCACAGAGTGAGAGTCCAAAAGGACAGGGGGCTACCTGGGTCTCAGACATTTCCTATCCCTTCTTGTTCCTCCCAGGAACGGTCTTGTGCAGTTGCTTGCATGGCCAGAGGAATGTAACCCATAGCAATGTGTTGTGGCTGGGAAGACCCGTTTCCGTCCCACTGACCACTGGGGCTGAGCTCTGAGGGGGTGAGAGGAGAGGGT
>NW_024834595.1:0-1278 GCF_019175285.1 Sceloporus undulatus
TCCAAGAAAAGATGGCTGAGTTGGGTACCTGTGGGGATTTCATTAAAAAAGGCACATCTCATTTTGTGGCGTAGGACTGCATTAAGCGATGTGGGTGCCTTGTCCATTTCCCTGTTTGCCTGAAACTTTTTACACTATTACAGTGTACTAACTTGTATTTAATCACTGCTTCCCAAATATTTTATTTTTCTTATATAAAACATAAAAACTAACATTATCTTGTTGTTGCACACTGGCTAATTTTTAGTGTTGGTAGTGTGAACGGTCTAACTGGTACAGAGATTTGCTGCAAAACAGCAACCATTTTGTTCTTGGACCAAAATTACCATTCTAGTGTCCGATGCAAAAAATGCATTTGGGCTGTGTATATAACTTCAATTATGGAGGGGAGTCTAAAATCTAGGTCTGTTTTGTTATTGATGCAGTGAAGTGCCTTCAGCAGGTGATTTTTTCACACTATGTATTTATTGTATTTCAATACTGCTTTAATTGTCATAGTTCGATCTTACTGGATCCAGAAATTTGTAGGTTGGGGAGGTATTTAGAATTCTCTGTCAGAGATCTCTAGTGCCTTATTGAAGTGCAAACCATAGGATTCTGTAGGTTGTCGCTGTGACAGCTAAAGTGGTGGGTATGTAGTGCAAAAGAAACCAGTTTCTCTTCCATTGCTTTCATGGGATAAATGTATTCTCATGCTGGTGGAGTGTGGGTAAAAGGTTCACGATATGATAAACACCACTTTTTAGTAGATGGAATTTACTGAAAGGAGATGCCAACCAATACAGTAATGGTTACATAACCACACCAAAGTAGTCTAGGTCAGTGATGTCCGAAGTCTGGCCCTCAGCTGCTGTTTTGTACTTCAGCTCCCAAAATCCCAAACCTTTGGCCAAGGTGACCGAGGCTTCTGGGAGCTGAAGTCCAAATCTAGAGTTTGGACATCGCTGGTCTAGGACTGGGTAGTCCACAAATGGGAGTTAATTGTCACCAGCATGTTGAGCTGTTTCAAATGTGTTTGTATAATATGTAAATGAAATGATTTTAATTCTTTTAAAATTTGTATTGGTAAAGTTTTTAACCAGTTTTATCTGACTGCCTCTGATTTTCTGGGCCTCATTAAAGATGGTTGTGTTGTATTTTTACAGTTATTCATCATGTTCTGACTTAAGGTAATGGTATCCCATTATATAGCATGTGCCATTCTCCCTATATAGCTTGGTTTATAATACCAAAGTAACTATGGCACATCCATACACTGATGCAGCCCAAAGCTGAACA
>NW_024834596.1:0-1278 GCF_019175285.1 Sceloporus undulatus
TGGTATACATTTAAAAGAGGAGGCATTTAGGCTCCCAGTGAAACAGGAACGATTGATGGCCTTTTTTTCTTTGCTCACTGTAACCTGGAAAGTAATGCCTTTTGCAAGACATATATACCAAGTGGGCTGGCAATAGCTCTGAGTGGCAGATGTCTTGAAGCCCTGCTCTCTAGGCTAAGCCAGGCAGGGAGGCGGGGAGGGTGGCACACAGCCATGGGGAGGGGTGGAGCTGCCTCCAGGGCCTTGCTGGGGGGGAGGTCCCGGGGAGGGGCTAAACTGGGGCGGGACCGTGTGGCCTCGCCCCAAACTGGGAAAGTCCCGCCCCCAGGCGGGATATGGCCAGCCTATCTGAACGGAAACTTTGCAATCAGAGGAAATTCCCTCTCTCTGAACAATTAAGTGATGCTGGAGGGGAGTCAATGATTCTCTGACATTTAGGAAGTGCATCAGGCTTTCACACATGCATGCTTCATCAATGTTTCAGCAGCGATTTACCAGTGCTTACTCCATGGTAAGCGCTGGTCTGATAATCTTCTATGTCTTTGTATATAAAGTGACTTGATCATCCATGGATTTTAGAATTCATGGAGGGTCCTGGAACTCACCCCAATGGCTAACAAAGACCCAGTGTATATCACTTCAAATATCAGAGTTAGCCTTTCTCTGTATAGCAGTTTCTAGGGAACATGAGTATGAGGATACTGTTAAGCTGATATCTTGCTTACTGGCTTCCCATAGGCAACTACTTGACCAGTCTATGAACAGAATGCTGCACTAGATAAGTTTTTCATCCAACTGAGAGTGGTTCTTCTTATGTTCTCAGACTAAAAGGATTACATGAGATTTATGTGATTTAAGTTAACATATGATATTCAGGAGGTGGAAGCTAAATTGCTCATCTTCCTTCTGCTGATTTCTTGCATGGGGAGAGAAAATAATTTCTACCTTTTCCCCTCAGCCATTTTGCAGTTGATTCCTATTTGTTTTACTTCATATACTCTTCTGACTATTCATTTTCTTAGGTCCACTTTCAGTTCTTAAAAACTAAGGAGCAGTTCTCAGGGTGCATCTACACTGAAATGCAGTTTGACACAACTCTAATTGTCATAGCTCCATCCTACAGAATCCTGGCATTCATAGTTTTGTGAGGCACCAGAAGAATTTGGTATAGAAAGCTAAAATCCTTGTAAAACAACAAATGCCAGAATTCCCTAGGATGGAGCTACAGCACTTAGAATGGTATCAAACTGCATTATTTCTGGAGTGTAGCTGCACCCT
>NW_024834597.1:0-1278 GCF_019175285.1 Sceloporus undulatus
TACAATATTAATTCAACACCATATAATAACATTATAACCTACCCCCCTACCCCTCCCATCAGTAATAATAAAATACAATTAAATTATCAATTATTAAAACAACCATTAATAATTAAATTATTAAATTATTAACAATTATTAACAATAACCAGAGCAGAGGCAACTAGGCGTTCATCAACAATCAGTAACAGATGTCAGGGTATTGATCTTACTCTGGAAAGGACTGTTGGTCTTTGGTCTTCTGTTCCTAAAATCATTTTTAGCATTTGGACTGTTTTAATTGTATGTGCATGTTTTAAAACTGTTTCCCCCCCCCCAAAATACTGTTTTAATTTGTTTTTAAATAATATTTTGGGACAAACAATTCCCACCCCATTCAAGCTTAAATACTAATTGTAATGCAGGTTTTATTCTACTTAGGTGCATCGTTTGTTGATTCTAGTGGTCCCATTGTTTCCTATGCAGTTTAGCTAGACTTTACTTCAAAAGCTAAACTGTCCTCCACCATGGTAACACTGACCTAGTGACTGGAAATTGGAACCGAGAGAAAATGGATCACAAATGTCAATCCTAGGTTTACAACATCATTCATTTGCTATATAGACAGGAAAGCAGTTACAGGCTTGTTTCTCACAAAACAATTGGGAAGAATATTGACTACACATTTTGCTCCACAGCTCTGCTACTACAAGCACTAGAAATCTGCTTTAAAAAAAGAAGCTTGAAATCAAATGCAGATGATGGTCCAAATGCATATCACTGCCACTCATTTATTAATTTTGCTCAATTTCCTGTGTCCTTGCCTTGGGTGTCAATATATGATAAAAATCCATGTCCAGAAGGCTTAAACGTTTATGAACTGTATGCTGTTGGCACATGAACTATATGCTACTATATAATAATAGTGCTAATCGTACTTACAATGTGCTATGAAATACATATATTTTGCCCATGGAATAAGTTTAAGTATTTAATTATTGTTGAAAAACTGTGGTTAAACTGTTGTAATGTGCTGATAGGGATGTTCCCTTTTTAGGTATGAATAACTGGAACTCTGCTTATCTGTAATATTATACACTTGGAAGATTATCGCACTGCGTTCTGAGAACGTTCTCATCACGTGATGAGAACGGAACGCATTTGAGAATACCGCACGTATGTGTTCCAATCGGGTTCTCAGAACGCTTAAATGTGTTCCAAATGTGTTCCAGGAGGGAACGGATTTGAATGTGTCTGAATGTGTTCCCAGAGAGCTGAAACGTGATGAAAACGTTCCAA
>NW_024834598.1:0-1278 GCF_019175285.1 Sceloporus undulatus
GAAGCCTAGTTGGCCGGCCTCTAATTTATCATGGCTTACATCTCTTGCCTGCCAGCAGAGCCAAATTCATATGTTACTGTCCCAAACCTGTCACTTTCTGCACTGCTTTTTAATCTTCCTCCCAGAATTACATTCAGAAAGGTCACCGCTATCCAATTAGAACCTTATCAAAGATGCACATGCAGCCTGGATTCATGCTTATCGAGAATGGGTCATAAATCCAGAAACTGCACATCACAAAGTACCATTACCATAATGAATAACTTGGGGGGGGGGGGATGGGAAAAGTGACAAAAATAACTGTGTATTTGCCAAGCAATCCATTGTTTCCCTCTTTTTCTGAGTTCCTCATGGCAGGTATATGATTGAAATAGTTTTGAGGGAAACTAGTGAAATGGAAATGGAAGATAATCAATTAAACTTAAACACATTAATTTAGTTAGCTAGATAAAATGGTACCAGGACTATTCCAGTACATCACTATATTCTGTTCCTAAAAACAAAAGTGGTAGTTTATTTCACTAGACTAATGAATACACTAAAATTCACATCTGTGTTAGAAAAAGTATTATCAACTTGGATAATCCACATTCAGGTGTATGGAAACAGTTAAGAAATGAGTAGAAAATATTTGTCTCATGAAATTCATTGACTGGGTCAATGTAAGTACTGCATTTTAAATCTTATTTTCTTACACAGATTATTTAAAAAGGAACCATCCTCCTTATAAAAGGCAAGAGTGTAATCTGTCCTGGAAGCACTACCTGCCCCTCAACCTCAATTTGCTCATCCTGCCACCCTTTAGTGTTAGCACAAACAGTTATGCCTGCCGGAATTTTCTCTGTTCTTTGGCATTGTTTTCCTTTGCTTAAACCTTTAAATCCTTTATTACGTGGCCCTAAATTTTGTGCTCAGTTTATCCATGGGCCATATCAAAATCCCTAATTTTGGCCCCAAACCTGCCTCAACTTATACATGAGGTCAACTAAGGGCTGAAACAGATCACCTCAAAGGAGTGGCTCTGCACTGCCCCTTTGAACCCAAGATTGGGGCCATGGCAACCGCATGCTGTGGTCCCAATCCAGTGTTTTTCTGGTCCAAAAAGCAGCAAAATGCTGCTTCTTTTTGACCTGGACAAAGGGTGCCCTTGTCGCTATGGTGGCACTTTTCAGTGCTCCTTTTGTCATGTGGTGTGTGAACACCACACGAAAGGAGCCCTGCAATACTGCCCACCATGCAGTCAGGTGGGCAGTGTAACACTGACATCGGGGTGGCGTC
>NW_024834599.1:0-1278 GCF_019175285.1 Sceloporus undulatus
TCAAAATGCCAATATGGTTCTCTTATGAGAAAGGAGTCAAGGACATTAAGTGTCTGGCTCTGGCGTTTGGCTTTGCTGATGGTGCTGCCTTCCAACCCTTTCTTCCCCCACCCTCACCACCTCCCATGTCTCATTGAAATCAATCCCACAAACCAGTTAAAAGGAGAGACCAAGGAGCAGTAAGAAGCTTAGTTTTACCAGTGCTGCCTTCCAACTCCCCACCCACACTCCAATAAAACAGCAATAGTGAGTGGGAGAAATTATGAACAGCACACCACCTCCTCTCTCTATATTTGGGCAAACCGAGTGAGAAAGGACTACCTGTACAACATTTTCCTATCTTGCCACCTATAACATCTGGTTCACATTTCCCTTTCTCCTCATGAATAAGGTCATACATTATGGCGAACCTAAACACCCCAACATCAGGTCCCTTATATAAAAAGGTGTTTGCATCTGCAAACATACACACAAATGCTGTTAATAGTTGAAAATATTTTAGTTGCTATATGTACAGTACAGTACATTTTGTATTATTTAGAAATCAGAAGGCTCATGTACACATTGACGCTTTGGAGGAGGATCAATAATACCATGTCAGGATCTGTGGAGGTTGAAGGTTAAGGATCTTCAAGGTTTGAATGTTGAGGCTTCACAATTCCTGATGCTTTATTCAGAAACATTGTTATAGGAAGCAGTTTCTTCTTTTTCTTTGCATCATCAAATAAATCTTGCAGTGGTTGTAAGCATGTTGTTATCCCTCAGACACGAAGGCGTCGTTCCATAGAAAGATTGTCCTCAGGATCATACCTTTTAACACTGGCGCTTGTTGAAAAACTGCAGCAATTTTTTTAAGTGTCCAAAATGATGTCTGAGCCGTCTAAATCTTCTGCATTATCATCACCATGCTCATACTCATATGTACAATACTTCAGCAGATCTTCCAATACCTCATTGGTAAGTCTTCCTCAGTCATGACAGAGAAGCCTTTCACAGCAAGTTCACTTGCAACATTCAAGATGTTACTGACTTCTGCATCAATAGTGGGGAAGCCCCTGAAATCATTGACTACTGCATCCCATAATGCTTTCAACACTTATTGACCTTCTCAGGCTTTATGGCATCTACGCTGCAATAAGCACAATAGCCTCTGCAATTGTGAAGCTCTTCCATACATCCACAATGGTGCAGTGTGTGGATTAACATCAAGTGCTGCACAAATCTTCCCAAAGGTGAAGAGGGTGTAAATTGTCTTAATGCACTTGATGACACCTTGAT
>NW_024834600.1:0-1278 GCF_019175285.1 Sceloporus undulatus
ATACAAAGCTCATGACATAGATACTACTTGGCTTTTGATATCACTGACAACATTGATTTTATTGTATATAAGGATCTTGTAAAAGCTGCATTTTGAAAATAGTCTCCCTGAATATGGCTTTTTGGTTTGTTTGTTTTTTGTTTTGTTTTATTGAAGACTACTTGAATGTAACCGTAGCATAACAATGCAACACTCTTGTCTACTTTTGAAGTGCTGGAAGGAAAATCCTGGTCATATTCTGGAAACTCACAGAAACTCTGGTGTGCATTTCAGCTACACGTTTCCTTACAAATCATCAGTAGAGTGCCTTATTGGGTTATGTTAAATTGGTCTTCACAGCTTGAAGAAAGACTCCCAGAGCCTTAATACTTACAACCTATTGAAAATATACTAGCTGCCAAGACACAAATGTTGATTCATGATTAGAGAATGTGTGTCTTGTTTATTGGAAACGATATTCTTAATCTTAAACATTTTATAGGGGGAATTATTTTAATATTGTGGTATTTCCAAGGAGGAGACAAGTTTGAAATGTTTTGAGGCTATTTTAATCATTAAATATGCTTTAGTTTTATAATTATAAAGTTGTATTTTCATATTTGCACTCTCTTATTTTTGAAACAAATCTGGAACATTGAAAAACTAATTTCTATAGTGCATGAAAGCTAAGCACAACACATGCATTAAGACAGAGCTTGCCTAAAGCAAGAGATTTTGCTTCTCATCTTATGAAAATTTTTATAGTATTGTATAGTATTCTGCTAGAATTAGCAGAATGAGGAAGCAAGATAAGAAAAAATACAACCATACAATCAGTAAAACAATCTGGAGAGTATGATACACTGGAAGAAATCATTTCATAAAAGTAAGTGGACACATTAGCTACATAAAATCTAAGACTTTAAAGTCCAAGGTCATAAATCCAATTTATTCTCAAGTCGTTCCTTGGAGGAAGTATCAGATTACACTATATCTTAAATTTAAAAAATACAGCTAAATGAACATATTCTCTCAAGTGCCTCAGACCCAAACTAAAGCAAGACTGGTAATCAATTAAATCCTGGGGGCAGTGATTGATAGAACCAGTGAATAGCCACTGTTAACAGGTAGCCTGTAGCTGATAATATTGGTCTGACTGCTATATTCTTAACCAGTTGTACATTCTCAACAAAAGTTGCTTTGTTACATTGATTAAGAATAAAGCAGACAAACTGAGGAAAGATCAGTCAACTTTAGAGTAGAGCTGCTTCTGGCAACCTATTGAACTGGTGCTAGTCG
>NW_024834601.1:0-589 GCF_019175285.1 Sceloporus undulatus
TCCTGGTTAATCCTCTGTCACCCCATTATTTCAGGGGCTTTTAAAATATACTTCTGGTTTCTCTCTCCTCCTTCCACTTTCCCCCTTCAGCTCACTTCAGTTTCTGCATAATGAATGCCAATGAGTTTGCACCCCATCAACTCAAAAATGGGGAGAGGAGAAGAAAGAAGGAGGCAGGGACTTTCCTTTGCAAGGAATCTGAGGCAAAAGCAAACTGCTGTGCCCTTTCCCGCTTGTGGGATCTTACTCATAAACAACTTCGACCATCTTCACCACTTTCTGGTGTTGCTTGCCCACATGTGTCTTGTTTTTCCCAGCTGTGAAACACTGGGTGATATGGGAGAACGTCTCTGGATATAAAGTGGGGGTGGCCCTGTGGCTCTCAAACCCACAGTGCTCCCCAGATCTGCTTTTTAAAAATGACATTTGCCTCTGAAATTTGTCAGCAAATTGCTACATGCACTATAATCTTTGGAGGCTCAATGTACAAAAGTGTCAGGATAGTCAATATCCTAATCCATCATCAATATCCCACCGATGGCCTAAATTATATTGTTTCTTATATTGTATGTTATATTGAAAGAATTTG
>NW_024834601.1:689-1278 GCF_019175285.1 Sceloporus undulatus
TCCTGGTTAATCCTCTGTCACCCCATTATTTCAGGGGCTTTTAAAATATACTTCTGGTTTCTCTCTCCTCCTTCCACTTTCCCCCTTCAGCTCACTTCAGTTTCTGCATAATGAATGCCAATGAGTTTGCACCCCATCAACTCAAAAATGGGGAGAGGAGAAGAAAGAAGGAGGCAGGGACTTTCCTTTGCAAGGAATCTGAGGCAAAAGCAAACTGCTGTGCCCTTTCCCGCTTGTGGGATCTTACTCATAAACAACTTCGACCATCTTCACCACTTTCTGGTGTTGCTTGCCCACATGTGTCTTGTTTTTCCCAGCTGTGAAACACTGGGTGATATGGGAGAACGTCTCTGGATATAAAGTGGGGGTGGCCCTGTGGCTCTCAAACCCACAGTGCTCCCCAGATCTGCTTTTTAAAAATGACATTTGCCTCTGAAATTTGTCAGCAAATTGCTACATGCACTATAATCTTTGGAGGCTCAATGTACAAAAGTGTCAGGATAGTCAATATCCTAATCCATCATCAATATCCCACCGATGGCCTAAATTATATTGTTTCTTATATTGTATGTTATATTGAAAGAATTTG
>NW_024834602.1:0-1278 GCF_019175285.1 Sceloporus undulatus
AAAAAAATGGAAAATCAAGGTTTGATATTTGAAATGTATACTTTTTTTTTGAACATTTTCAAACCTTGGATGCTTGAATCCGTGTATAAAAAATCTGTATATAAGGTTCCGGGTTGGGAGCGGCAGCCCGAAGGAAGCGTTTTCAGGAGCTCCTGAAAACCACCTCCACTAAGGCGTTTCTCTGTCCGTTTTTGCCACCACGGAGCAGAGAAAACTCCAGGTACGGCAATACCTGGACGAAGAGACTCTTCAGGACCATCACTGCACCCTCGGCCCCCCATTTTTCCCGGACCTGGAGGGGTCCAGGAGACGAGCGGCAGAGAGGAGCAAGTGTGAGGCTGGAGTACTCGGCACCTCAGTGGGAAGCCAAGAGAGGCACAAGAGCGGCCACCAACTTCTTTTTAAACAACAGCGGAGAAAGGAAACAACAACAAAGACAAGCTACCTGAGCTTTGAAACACTAAAATATCTTCATCAACACCTTCACGGAAAACAAAGAGATACAACCGCTATTAAAGAGACGCTGGAAGTGAGTAGCCATTAAATTTGCCTCTATTGATCCCTACCCCCTTTATTTCGGAAATACAGACTAAAAGGAAGAAGGGGGGTTAGGAATAAATAAAGCTTGAACGACTACATACTGCTACAGATAAGAAGAATAAAAAAGAGAGATGTAAAGAGGAGGAGACAACTAATCTACATTCAATTTTAATTCAATCAAAGAACTGAAGTTATCTCAGTGGCTACTTTGTAAACCTTCCCTCTCAAACATCATAACTGTTATTTTAGTAAAATTTGTACCATTTTGAATGAACAGTATTGCTGCAAGAAATAACTCAGAATTAAGTTAGAATTTGGAATTTTCCTTCCAGCACTTGTTGTTTTTGTGAGTTGGTGAAGAAAAAACGTAAGCATAAAGGACATAAAGTTTCAGTTAAAAACATTTCCATGCAGCTGTGTCACAAACTGTTGTAACACAAGATGAACTTACTCACATGTAGATAATTAAGTTGACAATTACGTGGGGATGTAAAGCAGCTGTAACTGGAGACAAGTAAGAGAAAGAAGTAAAAGAGGACACTGAGATTAGAGTCTAGACAAAGAAACAATATTGAGAAAGTATAAAGATAAGTCGTAAAGATCACAGGAAAAAAAGAGAGAGAAAGGAAGATATTGAAGACATTGAAATAAGACAAGGCAGAAGGAGGACGCAGAGACCAGAGGAGCCTATAGAGAAAGAGAAGCCAAGGCAGAAAAAGGAGGACATTGAGACCAGAG
>NW_024834603.1:0-1278 GCF_019175285.1 Sceloporus undulatus
AAAGCCTCAATTTTTCACATGTCCTCCATTTTAAAAAATGTGTCCTACATTTGAAAATGTCCTGCATTTGTCCTACATTTGTCCCGGTTTGGAGGTCCTGACTTATGGCAACCCTAAGCTTGAGACTCTACTTATCTAAGAGTGGAGTCTTAAGAACAGACTGGGAAAGGGACTTCAGAACCAAGGAAGACAGATGACAAGGCAACCAAAGAAGACACGACAAAAATATATACATTTAAACAACAGGAATTTATTGATCTGTCATAAACTAGGACCTGCTCTAACTTCTGAGTCTCCCTGGGCTGGACCCTTCTAAGGAGGAGCCCCCCAGAGACCCCCTTTGAGCTCCTCTTGAGTTGCAAACCAAGGTGCAGCATCTCAAGGGGAAAGCAGTGCAGAGAAGGCAAAAAACCTGTTTCTCCTCTGGGCCAATTTGGGATCAACAGGGGAAAATTCCTTCTCGGCTCCAATTCAGGCAACCAGCTCAGCCTGCACTGCCAACTCAAAGGGCAGGTGAGACATAGTCCCTCAACAAGGCCTGACCAGGATCCAAAGGGACTCCCTTGTCAGGTCTACCTGCCTCAGGTGTATCAGACCCATCAGTTTCTGGGTTGTACCACTTGTTTTATAATCAGAGTTATAGTCTAGAATTGCTTAGAGCAATTTTTTTTCTCTCCTGTGCAGTCAATCCTGTATTATAAAGTGGTACAGCCCAAACACAGATGGCACTGAGTACCTCCTAGCACTAGGCCTATTATGCCAACCAGGATGGTTGGCATCGCTGTTGTCTTCTCCACCGGTCTTTACAGTGAACCTGTAAGGGAAAAAAAGGAAGAGATGCATTATGCACAGAGCTCAAAGGACGAAAGAGGGGACAAGGTAGAACAGTCAGAAGCCACCGCAAGACATCTCACATGGACACACATACGCAAACGTACAAGAGAATGGCACAATCAAACAAGACACATGTAGGCAGAAGAATGGGAATGAGGATGCCACACACAGCGACAAAAGGATGCCCACTTACCGAACTTTGTGTCCAGATTTCTCCTCCTTCCTTCTTCCCAATGTTTGGTGTTTCGTCCGGTCTTTGCGTTGCCTCCTATAACATTATAGGAGGATAAGCGTTGGTATTGCTCAAAGCAACACATTTCTCTAGTCACCTCTCAAGAGCCTTGCCCTTTGAGAAGCCAAAGCAAACTGAGCTTGAGCTGTGAAGTCGAAGGCTGAGCTTGGTTCTTGCTCTGCAGGCTTTTAAATACATGAGGTTGCACTATG
>NW_024834604.1:0-1278 GCF_019175285.1 Sceloporus undulatus
GGGGGCGTGACAAACCCGATTTTTGGCCCCTTGGCACGGTCACGGCACGGTTTGGCTCTTAGCCCCGGGTTGAGCTGGTTGCCGCCACCGCCGCAACAACCATGGCTGTTCTGCAGCCGCCACCGCCATTGCTGCTGCGGCTGCTGCTGCAGCCTTTTTGCTGCCTGCCTGGCTTTGCCCTGTCCCTGCGTGGGCTGAGCAGGAGCTCCTGCCCTTCAGGGTGGCTGGCCAATGGCTGGACAGCCCTCCCCTGCTGCAGGAGCCCGTGACTGCTAGCAGGAGGCAGGGCTGTTCCAGCTCCACTCTCCCCATTGGCCAGCCAGCCTCAAGAGGAGGAGTGTCTCCTCTTTGGTCCCTGGCGTGGGCTGAGGGCAGAAAAGAGCCTTGCCGGCAAGCCATTTTTCTTCCTTTCCTTTTCCTTCCCCTATTTTTTCTTCTCTTCTTCTTCCTTTTCTTCCTCCTCCTCTTTGTTTTCTTCCCCTTCTTCTCTTCTTTCTCTTCCCCCTCCTCTTCTTCTTTTTCTTCCCCTTTTTTCTTTTCTTCCCCTCTTCCCTTTCCTTTTTCTCCTCGGCTGCTGCTGCTGCTGTTGTGGTTGCTGTCGTGTGCCCAACTCCTTTCTGACTAATGGCAACCCTGCCTAGCCTCCCTTCGCTAGCCCCTCTTTCTCTAATGCCCTTATTTAATCCCTTCTATCTAAACCTCTATCTATTTACCCCCCCCCCAAGCCCCCCTCCTCTTCTTTTCAAGGATCCAGGGCTTCTCAGGGCTTTGCCCCCATGCAAAAAGAAAAAGACTGACCCACAAATCCCCCTTATAGTAAGTGGAGATACACTGTACCTGGCGGAAAAGAGGGGGTTGCAGGGAGCAAGGAGAAGGAGGAAGGGGGCAATTACTAAGAAGGCTTGGAACATATAGTTTGCCGGCTCAAGGGGCTGCCTGTCTACCTCGGCTCAAATGCCGAGGATGCCTGGACTTGTGCTGCTGTGTGTGTTTTGGAATTGGGGGGGAGGGTGGCCAGAAAGGGAAGTACGTTTCTGCCATCTGTCGAGGAATAATGCCAAATGTCCTCCATTTTGAGCATGCCTAAGAAACATGAGTTTATATCAATACTTTTTTAAAATCATTATTTTTTTTCGCATGTCCTCCATTTTAAAAACATGTCCTACATTTGGGGCTAAATTTTGTCCTACATTGTCTTACATTTCCCCCCCATTTTTCCCGGTTTGGAGGTTGACAGTTATGGCAACCCTATTTTAATCTGATGTGAGCTGGCTTGGG
>NW_024834605.1:0-1278 GCF_019175285.1 Sceloporus undulatus
TTGGAGACAGCTGAAGATGGAACTGACTCTAGCACAGTCTTGCTTCCCCTCTGGAGTTTCAGCAGCTGGGGGTGAAGCCTGGCCAAATTCCCTCCACTGGCCTCAAAAGAAAGACCATGTCCACCTCTGCTCCAGTACAAAGCCATGTCAAGAGAGTCACAAGCCTGACAAGTCCAGGGTGCATTCCTTCTTTGCAGTTTCCAGTGAAAAAGCAGCATCCACACTGCAGAAATAATCCAGTTTGACACCATGACATTCTTGCAAACAAACTAGTGAAATGTGGGCTAGACAATGTAACTGTTACATGGATTTGTAATTGCTTGACTGGCCGAACCCAAAGGGTGCTCAACAATGGCTCCTTTTCATCTTGGAGAGAAGTGACCAGTGGGGTTCCACAAGGCTCTGTCCTGGGCCCAGTGCTATTCAACCTCTTTATCAATGACTTGGATGACAGAATTGGGGGCATACTTGTCAAATTTGCAGATGACACCAAATTAGGAGGAGTAGCTAATACCCCAGAGGACAGGATCAAGATTCAAAATGACCTGAATAAACTAGAAAGTTGGGCCACAGCTAACAAAATGAACTTCAACAGGGAGAAATGTAAGGTACTGCACTTAGGGCAGAAAAATAAAATGCATAGATATAGGATTGGGGACACATGGCTGAACGAGACAACGTGTGAAAGGGATCTGGGAGTCCAAGTAGACCACAAGCTGAACATGAGTGAACAGTGCGATGCGGCAGCTAACAAGGCCAATGCGATTTTAGGCTGCATCAGTAAAGGTATAGTATCTAGATCAAGGGAAGTAATAGTGCCACTCTATTCTGCTCTGGTCCGGCCCCATCTGAAATATTGTGTCCAGTTCTGGACACCACAATTCAAAAAGGATGTTGAGAAACTGGAGCATGTCCAAAGGAGGGCAACTAAAATGGTCTGTAGGTTTGACTGGAGGCCTTCACAAAGTTTGGGAACAAATGCAAACAAGAGCCAAGCAAATAGAAATGATGCAATAGCTCACTGTTTGGGGATTTAGCTCTTGTACAGGAGTAAAGGAACGAGAACATCTGTAAATAAGGGATTAAAAAGATTGTGGCCCACAGCCAAAAAGGTACAGACAGCAGCTGTGCTTCTCAGGCGTGCATCCAAGTAGTTTCTTCTATGAATTTTTCAAGGGAGTTGCTGAATGCACTCCAGTGTTAGTCTGTCATAAGCTTCATTGATTTTGAAAATACTGCAAAATGCAGCTGCACTTGCTGTTAGACAGTGGAGTTTAT
>NW_024834606.1:0-1278 GCF_019175285.1 Sceloporus undulatus
GTGCAATTAGCGCTGAGCACAGCTTTTCACCCAGCTACAGATGGTCAGGTGGAACGCACTAACCAGTGCGTGGAACGATATTTAAGATGCTATGTAAACCACCTCCAGGACAATTGGATGGACCTGTTGCCTCACGCGGAAGTGGCGTTTAACATGGCGGTACATTCCAGTACGGGAGTGTTGCCATTTCAGGCTGTGTACGGCTACGAGCCAAGGGTCATCCGTCAGCTAACGCCAGCCCCAGAGGATCCAGTATCAGTGGGGAATTGGAGCCAACTATTAAGAGACAACTGGGGAAAGATTGAGGATGCTCTAAAGCAAGCTAAGTTAGACTACAAAAGGTTTGCAGATCAACACCGGAAACCAAGTTGGGATATTAAAGTGGGGGACAAAGTGTTCCTATCTACAAAAAACTTGAAGTGTTGGCTGCCTTGCAAAAAATTGGGACCTAAATTTGTGGGACCTTTTGAGGTCAAAAGGCTGATCACAGAAGTGACGGCTGAGTTAGACCTTCCCAAAATGTATAGACATTTACACAATGTTTTCCATTTCAGTTTATTGAAACCAGCGATTCCGAGGAGTAATGAAGACGGAGAGAAGATGGAACCATTGCCTTTGCTGATTGGAGGAGAAGAGCATTTTGAAATTGTAAAAGTTTTGGACTCTAGGATGATGCGGGGGCAGTTAGAGTATTTGGTGCAGTGGAAACATTTCCCTGTCGACATGGCTGAATGGGTGAATGTGAAAGATGTAAATGCTGATAAGTTGGTTAAGGAGTTTCATTTGGCTTATCCTGACAAGCCAAGAAGGGAGAGATAAAGCTTGGGGAGGCAGACTGTCAGAATCCACCTTCGGTCAAGCATTCAGGGTGTATTCTGCCAAGTAGATAGATAGATAGATAGATAGATGTATAGATAGATAGATAGATAGATAGATAGATAGATAGATAGATAGATAGATAGATACGTTGAGAATAGGGGGGGATGCCACCATGGGGACTAGCCGGATGGTCACGTACAGCCTGGCAGTTAGGCAGTTTATGAGGGGTTGTTGGGAATCTGAAACCAAACCTGTATACAGCCTTAGATCTCTACTTGGTAGAAGAGCCAGGAACCAAACGATCAAACCCCCCTTCCTTTCCTCCTACAGATCAAAGGGAGGGATTCTACATCAAAGGCAGAAGAGTAGGGAATCAACTCAAAGGGAGGGGTTTGGGGAATTTTAAGGTTCTGACTCTATTTGGGACCCTCAGTTTCGACAAAGACGTGGCAAGAATAC
>NW_024834607.1:0-1278 GCF_019175285.1 Sceloporus undulatus
AAAAAACATAAAGGCAGGGAAGAGATGCTGAAGGTGAAATGCTGAAGCAGTGCAGATGGCAAGAGGGAAGGTTGGGGAGAGGAGGGAGTAAAGGAAGGGGATCAGCCCTCTGGGAGCCAGGAGGGGAAGGCATGAGCAAAGCCAGGATCGCCTATCTCTGTGCGGAGAGGAAGGGACCCCTGGGAAGGGCCAGGAGGGGGGGGGCCTTGGGGATTGGTAGGCAGCCACCAACCTGACAGATTTTAAGAACTGTTTTGAGTGAACTGGTGAGAACATGGCTCAGGCCCTTGTTTTCAGGGATATTAAGGGGCTCCATATAGCAATTATCAGCAATGTCTATGAAGAGAGGAAGGGTGACACAAAAATTCCTTTTTCTCTAATGTTTTTCTCCAACCTGAGTTTGTTTAGCTCCATGGTTGATTCCAGAGGCCCTTTGTTATCCAAAATGCTGGAGTTTGGGAAGGACACTTGCAAGTGTGATGCTTTTAGGGGAATTTGGTACTTAGCTGAAAAGAGAGATATAGTTTGGTTGGGGCAAGAGCGACCTCGAGATTCAACCCAACTATACCAGGCCCAGAAGCACACAGAAGTCCAAATGCATTTGAAATAGGTTTTTTGTTTTATTCAGGGGAAAAGCAACACACACACATAAGGGTTCACACATGGACAACAACTAGATATCAGGTGGGAGTGGTCAAGAGATGTAAGACTTTCATAATGGTAATACTTTACTTAGGCGGATCTGGATTCCAATTGCTGAGGGTTCGAAATGGGAAGAGAAGTCAGGAGCTCCTCCAACAAGTGGCGTTGGCAAGAGCATTGAGGTGCTTAGCCGTGTAAACCCACAGACTGTCTGTCTGTAATTTGACTGACGTCAACGAACAGCCATCCAGGACAGATATTTATACTGTAATTGTTGCTTGGGGGAAGAAACCGGGTGTTCAACAAGGATTAAATCACTTCAGAATGTTTCCTGGGGGGAAGAATGGTCTGAAACCAAATTGAATGCAACTTGTGCTTGGTGCAAATATCTCAGACAAAGGATTAACACACTGGCTCTCAGGTGCATCTTGGCTCTGAATTCCAATCGCGTTGAAAAGCCAATATATAGCACAATCTGAGGGTGATACTCCCAGATGCTGCACAATAATAACATAGCAGAGTACAGAAGCAGATATCCAGATATAGATATTGGCAATGCACTGACCACTTTCCACAGTGAAAAATAAGTGATAAACAAAGAAAAATCCCTTTTCCTAACTAAAAACCTGGAGAAAC
>NW_024834608.1:0-1278 GCF_019175285.1 Sceloporus undulatus
GAGTTTATGCCTGACGTTTCACCAGTATTTGTGGCTGGCATCTTCAGAGAAATTCACCAGTTGGCAACAGTTGGCTTCCATGTCATGGGTCTGATTCAGCTTTTAATGTGGACTGGAAAAGAGCTATGTGTAGTGTTGAACTTTCTCCTCAAGATTCAGCACTTTGAATAGCTTCTTTGAAGTGTGGACTGAAATCCAAAATGGATTCACCACCCAATGAAATGGAAGTCACCAGCCACCATTCATGAGGTTAGCAGTGGATCTGCTTGTAAAGAGACTGGAATATTCATAGAAAAAGTTCATCACATTCTCATTCTTGGTGACATTCACAGCCATAGCTCCTGTGAATAGCCCCACATGGGTTATAATTGCCACTGCTAATCACTTGTTATGAACACATCAGCAAACTCCTATACAACAAACACAAGAGTTTTCCCACACTGTGTGGGTCAGGAGGAGCTGCATGAAAGTGCTTCAGTATACATAAAAATTGCCCTCTGACCATAGCTAGGAAATGTTACTTTTGGACTTAAATCCATAGAATTCCTCAGACAGTGACCATGCTTTTCTGAGCTCCACTTCTGTTGCTCTCCAAATAGCTGTCAGGTATGTGGTCGCTCCAAACCAGGAACATAAGGTGGAGAGGGTCTGTGAAGCTCTGTAACTTCCTTGTCACCTCCCTTCAGTGAGTGAGAGAGCCACCTAACCCTTCCATATCATATATATAGGATCTGAGTAGCTCATAGCATTGAAAAGATATTTTGCACACTGGTGACTCAATTCAGAAATATCAGTGCCGGTCCCCAGACCCCAGTGGGATGCATCCAGTTTGGAGAAGGAACTAAGGGAACATATCATGTTGGTGACAAGGAGTTCATTCCAGAAATAAGGTGGCTCTAAGGAAATCCCTTATATCAATTACAGTGTCAGGAAAGTTACCAAAGCTTGAAATTCCCCACTGCAGCTCAGGAAGATTGAAATGAAAAATGACTCCTTTTAAAAATGCATCACACTTGACAGAGAAAGAGACTTCTGTTCCTCTTCCCAATAATATTCCTAATAATATTTCTTAAAAGAGGTGTGTGTGAGAGAGAGTGTGTGCATATGCAAGTGCATGCATGAACTATATTTAATGTGCATGTGTCAAACCCAGTTCCACACACTATTCTATGAAGGGTGTAGGGAGTCTTGTTGTTGATGATGATATTATTGTCATGTGCCTTGAAGTAAACTCTGATTTATGGCAAGCCTATCTAAGGCCTTTTTGGCAGGTTTTTT
>NW_024834609.1:0-1278 GCF_019175285.1 Sceloporus undulatus
TTTTACACAGTTAATCTCAATGGTGCTACAAGATCCCTTTGCATGCTAGAATAGATGGACTGAGCTGAAGAATTCAAAACAGAAGAAAATTGAGAAAAGAAACAGGAAGACTGAATAACTATCGGAATACAGTGGTACCCCGGGATACGAATGCGCCGCCTTACGAAATTTCCGGGTTACGAAAAAAATCCATTGAAAAAAAACTGTTCCGGGTTACGAAGGTTATTTCGGGTTACGAAAAATTTTTGGTGCTTTTCGGCGCTTTTTCGCACGAAATCGCGGCTTTCGCTATTAGCGCCTATGGCTTTTTCAGCTTACGAAGATTTTCGGGTTACGAACGCGGCGGCGGAACGAATTAAATTCGTAACCCAGGGTACCACTGTATTGCCATAGTTATCACTAGTGTGAGGAATAATGAGAGTGAACAAAATATTTTGTTATACTGACACATGGAAAATTAAAAACAAGAGTGAAAGTATTTAGCAACTCAGTGCATATGTCATTTTTAAAAAAGGAATCTAAAGGGGGGGGGGGGGTAAAGAGCCACGAAGCTACAGATTGAATCTCCCTCATCCAAAATTCCTAGGACCAGAGATTTTGGGGATTTTTATGCTTTTTGGATTTTGGAATATTTGCATATACATAAGGACATATCTTGGAGATGGGACGCAAGTCTAAACACTAAATTCATTTATGTTTTATAGACATCTTATACACATAGCATGGATGTAATAGATACATAATATTTTAAATAATGTGTGCGTGAATTTGTATACCTTGAACCATCAGAAAGCAAAGGGGTCACTATTGCAGCCCTCCATGTGGACAATGTTAGATGTTGGAATATTTCAAATTTGGCATTCCAGACAAGGGAGAATCAACTTGTGTCGTGTGTCAAAAAGTCAGTAGGATTATCTAACATAAGAGTCAAAGAAATGGGAATGAACTGAATACCTTGTCCAGAATTGACAACTCATGACCCTCTTGATGTTGTTGTATTCTAAGTCCTGTCAGTCCTAGCCAGCATAGCCAATGACAAGTAATGATGAGAGTCATTAGATCTGGAGAGACATCCATTGTCCACTTTTCATTTAAGTTGCAAGTTCTACAATGTCCTTCCTTCTTATAGTTTAAACTTCAAGATGCCTTTAGTATACAGAGTACAAGGTCTTCTTGGATCAAATCAATGGTTCTAGTCTTTAGAGACTAGCTTTCTTGTTGGAAGAATTTAATTTTGCTTGAAGTTACAATTACGTCCACTTGTTACCAAGAACCTGG
>NW_024834610.1:0-1278 GCF_019175285.1 Sceloporus undulatus
TTTTCCATAGCTGCCCCAGCCCTTTGGAACAAGCTGCCCACTGAGCTCCGCTCATCTACCACCCTGGCCCAATTTAGGAAGGATCTCAAAACCTTCCTATTCCAGGAGGCATTCCCCGAATAAATATCCTGTGGGCCTCCCTCCTCTTCCGTGGCCATGAGGTTGGGCTATAGGGGCTTTTTTATTGTATATGTTACTGTGTTATGGTTTTTTAACTTCTACTGTATTTTTATGTATTTTAAGATTGTTGTTAGCCGCCCTGATCTCTGGAAGGGCGGGATAAAAATAAAAATTTTATTTATTTATTTATTATTTTTAACCTGCTCCCTCGATCCCTGTCCCTCATGGCTAGCGGCTCAGGGGGGACCGGTGGTAACTTCAATGTTACACCGGATTATTAATACATCTTTGAGGAATGGGCAATTTCCATCCAGCTTGAAATTGGCCACTGTAAAACCGCTGTTAAAAAAGCCTTCCCTTGACCCCCTGATGCATAATAATTATTGGCCAGTCTCGCTACTGCCATTTTTGGGGAAGGTGATCGAGAAGGTGGTTGCAATCCAGCTGAAACGGATTATCTGGACCTATTTCAAACTGGCTTTCGGGCGGGTTACGGGGTTGAGACTGCCATGGTCGCCTTGGTCGATGATCTCCGTCTGGGCATCGACAGGGGAAGCGTGTCCCTGTTGGTGCTCTTGGACATCTCAGCGGCTTTCGATACCATAGACCATAGTATCCTTCTGGAGCGCCTGGCAGGGGTGGAAATCGGGGGCACTACACTCCAGTGGTTCCGGTCCTACCTCTCCGGCAGGTTCCAGATGGTGCAGCTGGGAGATGTGTGCTCCGATAAGAGGGACCTTACATCTGGAGTCCCTCAAGGAGCCATTCTGTCTCCCATGCTTTTTAACATTTACATGAAACCGCTGGGAGAGATCATCCGGAGACATGGGGCGCGGGGTTATCAGTACGCTGATGACACCCAAATAGTCTTCTCTATGTCTCCGACTGATGCAGTGACCGAGGATGGCATCTCTCCTCTCGTGGCCTGCCTGGAGTCAGTAATGGGCTGGATGAGGGGAAACCGACTCAGTCTGAATCCAGAGAAAACGGAGGTGCTCATGATAGGTTCTCCTGGCCCGGGGATGGTGGTGGTCCCACCTGTCCTGAACGGGATCACGCTTCCCGTGAAGGACTCGGTACGCAGTCTGAGGGTGCTCCTTGACTCGTCGCTCCACCTTACATCTCAGGTGGATGCGACGGTCAGGAGCACCTGTTATG
>NW_024834611.1:0-1278 GCF_019175285.1 Sceloporus undulatus
CCTAACAGGATGCAGCCAGGATGTGGGAATTATTGCACATAATTCTCTCCCAATTCTACCAGCCGAGTGCAGCCCGGCTGCATCCAGGTCCCAGGTGTGCTTCAAAGGCCACTTTTCAAAATCGGAAAGCTCCCCTGGCTTTGAAAAGTGGCGTCCAAAGTGCTCCTGGGACCCAGGATGCAGCTGGGCTGCATTCAGCCGGTAGAACTGAGAGAGAATTGTGTGCAATAATTCCCGGCTGCATCCCATGTCCTGGCTGCGTTGCATTAGAATGCAGTTGGGTTAAATGTGCGTGTGATAAGCTCCAAAGTTTCTCCAGAAGTGAGTGAATGAATGTCTTGCCCACATGGGGTAGGAGGAGAAAGTAACTGCTGTCTTGGTTTTGCTGGAAGAAAAAGGTTTCCTTTGCTTGCTTAAGAAGGGGAAGCGTGTGGGGGATGAAGAAGAAACTGGAATCTTCCTGTCATTGGAGTTTTCCTTGCCTGCTTTGAAGGAGGAGAAAGAAAGTGGAATCCTGGAGTTTTGGTGTAGTTGGTGTTGGAATAAAAACAAGATCTACAACTGGAGTCATTATAGGGTTCATGACCATTATGGGGTTAATGGTGCGCTACTGAGAATACAGATGATCTTCAGCTGTGTCTGTATAGCTCTAAGCAACTTTTGAGCCTTCATAAGGCTAGCTTTAGTTGTGAGTTGCGCTGTTCCTCTCTTCTTAGCCTTCTTTTCTACTGTATTATTTGCTGTTTTGGTATTGTGTTTCCCATTATTAATATGGTTTATTTTGTATCCTTTGTATATATTCGTTTTATATGCTTTTGTTATATACATTGTTACCCTTTTAAACAAATGTAGATAAAGCTTATTTCTAGTACTCTTTGTTTTTGGTCTTTTCAAATCCATTGTTTCAACAGTTGGAAGTGTTTTCTTTTGCATGTTTAGGTGAGGGGTGAACAACTGGAGTCTCATCATCTAGAATGAAGGGGTTTCTCCAAGCTTGGAAAAGGTAAGATTTCCCTTTTTTATGCTTGAAAACTCTTTTCAAATTGGTAGTGGGTTGAGTAAATTTGGTAACTTTGCTAGCATTTTAGCTTCATTGAAATGTATTCTCCTGGGATTTCCCGTGGAACTGCCTTCAGGATTTTCCTGACAAGATTTGTTCAGAAGGGGATTGCTTTTGCCTTCCTCTGCGGCTGAATCTGTATCCACACTGAAGAAATAATCCAATTTGACACCACTTTAACTGCCATAGTTCAATGCTATGGAATTCTGGGAAATGTA
>NW_024834612.1:0-1278 GCF_019175285.1 Sceloporus undulatus
TTCATTTCAGCATGCTTTGAGAACTATAGCCCTCCAGATGTGATTTGGTTCCAGTTTGCGTTGTTCCTTTCCATCCTATCCAGTGTTAAAGAGTGATGGAAGTTGTAGCTGAATTACAACTAGAAGGTTATGGATTTCTCACCTTTTCAGGAGAACTTTGTGAAAGGGGTTTAGCATAGGGGTGTCAATCACTGGGGGGTTAGCAGAAGGAAGGCATAGCCCCCATAGCGCTCTCCTTCAGTCTCCACATTCCTATCATTTCAGTGGCTAGATATATTCTTGTTGAAAGATAATCAGAAGAACATCTTCCACCAAGATCTGCTGGGTCTTCCGGGGGTCTCAGCCAAGGGGTCTCTGGGGGGAGATTAAAGGACTAAAGTTCCACAAAGGAGCCATGAGAGCATCTAGAAGGTCCCCACATTTGATGCCAAAGATCAATGGATGAAATACAGTAAAGAAACCTAAGAGAAATGAAAGGCACATGACACATTTCTGAGGGTTTCTGCCTCCAATTTTTATTGTCTTTATAGTTGCATCATTGAAAAAGGGCATTGGGAGACATAGGTTGACTTATAAAGCAGAGCTTATTTGTCTGTATCCTCTGTAGAAACTTACATTTGGGGCTTAATGGTACCAGACATGCCCATGACTGACTGCCAGTTCCTGGCCACTAGAAGATTGCCATTGGCAGGTTGAGAGGTAACATCATAGCTACCCCTAACTTTTGAGCCAAAAGAAGATATTCATCAAAGGCGATTAGTTCTTCATCGAACTGCACTTGGCCATTTGCAACAAGCCCCTTTTGGTGCCATGGTTGAAAAAAGAAGGCATGCAGGTGGTCAGGAAGGAAGGAAGGGTAGAAAGAGGGGAAAAGAAAAAGGAGAAATGGTCAGTACACACCAGCAATTTCCATTTCTGAAATGGAAATAGACTTGTCCCTCCAAATTCTCTAGGGTTAGGGGAACAAGACCCCCGTGAATATGGAAAAACTGCAAATAACAAAAACATCATGTTTTTACTTGAGAGGACACCTCTCTGGGAATCTCTAGCTCCTCCAGAGCAACTCTGTGGTCAACATCCGACAGACGCTGACCATAGAACTGCACTGGAGGAGCAACAAAGGCCTAGTAGAGTACTCTCTCTAGGAATCTCTAGGCCTCTCAGTGCGACTTTTAGTTAAAGTTGACCATAGAGTTGCACTGGAGGACCTAGATATTCCTAGAGAGAACATATTAATCAAATCCGTGAATAATCAAATCCACAAATATCAGAACCACA
>NW_024834613.1:0-1278 GCF_019175285.1 Sceloporus undulatus
TGATCATGTCTTTTGCATTCGCACTACTTTGACTTTGGGATAGGCACTGTGTTCTTCTGTGGTATGATAACCATTCACGTACTTGTGTTCATTTCTGAATTGGGCCTTACTTCCTTTTCTTTCTAAAGTGGGAGACATTCCTTCCATGTGATAATGTCCCAGGAATACTCCCAAACTCTGGACTTCCACATTCAGAGGGAGCCTGTGGCAAAGAGGAAGGGCTAACGGGGGCTTTATAGTGTTTTATATTGTGGTTGTACTGTTTTTATTGATTTGATATGATTATTGTATTGTATTTTATGTTGGAAACCGCCCTGATCTACGGAAGGGCGGTATATAAATAAAACTTTTATTTTATTATTATTATTTTATGAGTGTAACCCCATCTATATCTGTCTGGGTCCCTATTCCCTGACCTGCCTTCCGACTGACCAGGAGCACCTCAGTCTTGTCTGGATTAAGTTTCAATTCACCCTCATCCAGTCCTTATCCACTTCCCCCTTTATCTTCCTCCTACTTCAGTTGCTGCAAACTGAGTTCAAAGACAAACGTCATTTACACTTGGAGAGTTCAGAGGAGAGAAGGGGGTAGGATTGTGCCCTTTGCAGTAGGCTCAGGCAAAAGCAAACTGTTTCAGCATCTTCTGAGTTGTCGATGATTTCTCATTAATAACTTCCCTCATCTTGGCCACAGTCTGATGCAGTTTGGCCATAGATGTCCTGGTTTTCATCTGAAATGTTGGAGGAGATGCAGAGGAAGGTTGCATCTTGGCATGAATTTCCTCCCAGCTCCTGTGTCACAACAACAAAACGGATCTTCGGTGGAATCAGTCTTTCTGACAGAACTTGACTATTGTTGATTCTGAGGGTGGCTTGGATTGTGTGTGCGTGCGTGTATTTATATATATTTCCCCCTTATTTTTCTTTCCCCTCATCCCTACAATTCCCTCCCCTCCATCTGCTCACAAGCGGCATGTGATGCAGCCCATCTGTACAAACAAAAGCTGGTTGTGCGTGGGTTTTTTTGTGTGTGGTAGTAATGTTATGTAGGTGGGCGGGTTGTTTTATTTTGCGCCATAAAAAATCTGCGCCAGCAGGTGGAGTTTGTTGGATGCCTCAGAAGAAAAGCAGGTAGATGCTTGTGCATGTGTGCACACACATGTATACGCATATTACTTAAATGTAGCAGTCAGAAATGGAGGAGGATAAAACAAAGCACCGGTGCAACTTATCCACCGCCACCTACCCCCAAATGGTGTTTGTTTGCTGACAGATGGGG
>NW_024834614.1:0-1278 GCF_019175285.1 Sceloporus undulatus
ATGCATCATTGAAACACCATACCTCCACTGTGACTCGAAGCAGCTTTATTTTGGCTGTCTGTAACAGGCCTATGTCTCTTTTTTGGAGGGAGGAGGAGGAGGAGAAGGGGCCTTCCTTGCTTCCAGCCCCAAAGCTGCCTCCCTACAAAAGGCCCTCCATCCCCCCATCACTGGCTCCAAAATGGGGCTCTTCCCCTCCAGTCCTCATTCTCACAGAGGAACTAAACTGGGGAGAGCCCCATGGAGGCCACACTTTCCCTTCCCTTCCAAAGAGACCCAGAAGGAGCCCTTCTTCTTCCTAAGCAGCCAATGGTCAAAGCCACAGCCTCCTAGGACCCCATTCAGGCCTCTCTAGTCTCAGCAGCCACCTTCTAGAAGCTTCTTCCCCAACAGCTGCCCTCTGATTGGACGGTTGCCCACCAGTGATGTCATCCCCCAGAGGAGTGTCTTTGTGCCTCTGAGGTGAACAGCCTCCTTCACTGTTGCCAGGCAGAGTCAGTTGTCGCCATGGAAACACCAAGGGAGGGAGGGAGAGTACTGAGCATGGTCCTCAAGAGATCTGGGCATGCTCAGTAGCAGCCCCTGAAGCCCCTCTGCCCTGAAGGAAGATGGCTGCCCTGGCTGCCACTGAGCATGCTCAGTCCCTCCAGAGAAGAAACCCGAGGAGGAGGAAGGGGCCTGAGCCTTTAAGGGCTTGAGCCATTCCCAGAAAGAAGGACTTATTAATAGTTAATACTAATTATAAGTGAGTCAGTTGGAAAAGCCCATCTCACTCCAGAAAATAAAATAAAGATACTTGAAGAGTTTGCTCTCTGCCTCTTTTCTAATGTAAGGGGAAAATACAGGGAAGAGCAAAATATCAGTACAGAATATATAGGTTACGCCAAGATAATAAATAGAACATGTATTGGAAGGTATTAGAAGTTGTAAATATGGACAATCTGTAAATATCGTGTATGTTCAAGAGATGTGACAGAAGTTATAAATAACTGGAAAGTACCATTGCAAATGTATAACTGTATGTGAATTTATAAATAAAGCTCACCTGAACCTAAATAAATAAATTGTCACAGTGAGCTGCCATATTTTGAATTAGTTGAAGTTTCCGGACTTGATAGAAGGGTAGCCCTATGTAGAGCGCATTGCAGAAGTCAAGATGTGAGCTTACCAGCGCATGAACCATAGTTTTGGGTCTTCAGGTTCCAGGAAAGGGCGCAGCTGGCGTATCATCCGAAGCTGATAACAGGCACTCTTGGCCGTCGCATCTATCTGAGCTGA
>NW_024834615.1:0-1278 GCF_019175285.1 Sceloporus undulatus
GGATCTTATTGCCCAGCTTCATAGCTGTGCAGTAGCTGTCCTGTAGTCAGTCCATGCTTGTACCGCAACTTTTAATGAATGGGAAAATCCTGTGAACAGCTGTCAATCCCACAACTGACCCATTATTAACGTACGTGTGATAGGTCATTCGGGGTAATTCACAGAGAAGGGGATTTAAAGAGGTTTTCCTGCACCACCACCCCCTTTCCAAATGAAAGCAAATCTTCCTAACAAAGAGGCAATTATTCATTTGGCAAGAGAAATTGAATTTATACAGGTTTCCCTGCATCCACCCACTGCCAATGAAGGTATGACTACTTACTTAATCTTGGATAGCTGACTAGTAAATGGAATAGTAGTGTGATAAGATGCATAGCTAGCCTGTTCTGAATTCACAATTGAGTGGTAATGTTACAAGAATTGTTTCTGTTCCAGCTGTTTGAAAAGCAACATCAGCATTGGGAGGGAAGGTTAATGTGATAATCTCTGCTCTTCACCTTCCCAGACTACCCACATCTTTCGCCAGTTGTGGGGAGGCACTTAGAATCATAGAGTTGGAAGAGACCACAAGGGCCATCCAGTTCAACCCCATTCTGCCATGCAGCAAATCTCAATCAAAGCATCCCCGACAGATAGCCATCTCCAGCCTCTGCTTAAAGACCTCCAAGGAAGGAGACTCCACTCCACTCCAAGGGAGTGCATTCCACTGTCAAACAGCCCTTACTGTCATGAAGTTCCTCCTCATGTTGAGGTGGAACCTCTTTTCATGAAGCTTGCATCCATTGCTCCGGGTCCTGTTCTCTGGAGCAGCAGAAAACAAGCTTGCTTCCTACTCAATATGACATCCCTTCAAATATTTAAACAGGGCTATCATATCACCTCTTAACCTTCTCTTCTCCAGGCTAAACATCCCCAGCTCCCTTTCCTCATAGGAGATGGTTTCCAGACCCTTCACCATTTTAGTCACCCTCCTTTGGACACGCTCCAGTTTCTCAATGTCCTTTTTGAATCGTGGGGCCCAGAACTGGACACAATATTCCAGGTGGCGCCTGACCAAAGCAGAACAGAGTGGCACTATTACTTCTCTTGATCTAGACACTATCATTCTATTGATGCAGCCTAAAATCGCATTGGCCTTTTTAGCTGCTGCATCGCACTGTTGACTCATGTTCAACTTATGGTCTACTTGGACTCCTAGATCCCTTTGCAGCCCCTGTTCTGGTTGAATGCTTGCATACAGAATGTGTAGTACAGAGACATAAGCTGCATCCACACTGG
>NW_024834616.1:0-1278 GCF_019175285.1 Sceloporus undulatus
CAAGGTATCGATACGTATTAAACCTCTAATGTTCATGTAGACGTTCCATATGACATTTGGGATCGTAAATTAATAATTAGTATTACAAAATAAATCAAAGCCTGACCAGTCCTCTTTAGTTTTCTCAACTGGTTTATCCCTCATGATTGCAGTTAAAATGTCCAATCCTTTTGCTTCTCTTAGTTTAATTATCCACTCCTCTATTTTAGGAATTTAGATGTTTTTCCAATACTGTGACCATCTACAAAATTAGTCTGGAAAATCTTTTAGCTACTTCCTTTTTCAGTTTACATGTCATATTGAGCAAAAAGATCAAAGGGTTTAAAGGTATTTATTCCTGTAAATGCCATCAAATAATGCCATCAAAGAAAATGCCATCAAAGAAAACCATTATCCTGAAACATGGAAACAAGCTAATATAACTTTGCTGTTAAAAGAAGATAGAGATGCAACTGAGGTAAAGAGCTATAGGATAATTTCCTTATAAATATGGATTATAAAATATTTTCTATGATTCTGGCCCATAGACTCAAAAAAGTTCTTAAACACTGGATTCATAAGGACAAGTCAGTGATAACATACAAAACATCTGAAATATAATTGAATATTTTCAAAGGCACAACGAAAAAACACTTATCTTTTTTAAAAAGGCCTTCAATAACATAGGATGGGATGTTATTTGTGACACTAGAAAAATGGAAATAGGAGCTTCTTATTATAGATGGATAAAGGCAATGTATAAAGATCAAAGAGTCAAACTAATCGTTAACTATAAAAAACACAGGAATTTAAGACTTCTAAAGGTAAATAGCAAGCTTTCCCACTTTCACCCCTTTTGTTCATTCTGATCCTTGAAGCACTGAATAATAGGATAAGATTAGAAAATAAGATCAATGGAATAAAAATTAACATACATTGAGTTTAAAATGAGAGTCTTTGCTGACGACATTTGTATTCCCTGGAGAACCCAGAAAAGAGCACAAGACAATTGATGGATGTAATAGTGGAATTGGAATATGTTTCAGGACTAAAAGTAAAGAGAGACAAAACAACATTAATAACAGAATATATGGGGAAAAGGAAGAACAAATCCTGGAAGAAATTAGTGGATTTAAAGTGGGAAAGAAAGTTAAATATCTATGAATAAATGTAACAAATAAAAACTCATATCCATTTCACAATAACTATGAGACACATGGAAGGAAATCAGAAAAGACCTAGAAAAATGGGGGAAATTACACTTATGGCTATTAGGAAAAATATCACTGATCCAAATGA
>NW_024834617.1:0-1278 GCF_019175285.1 Sceloporus undulatus
CAATACAGTTGTATAGTAAGGGGAAAACCTGTTCTTAGAGTCAGAATGTACAACCAAGGAGGTAAAGTAAACTCCACCAGGAAAGGGACTTTTTAGTATATAGACAAGATGACTAAGAAGAAAAGGATCATTCAGTTGCTTATAAAATTATTCATGATGTGGCCAAAAAATAGATCTCTCTCTCTCTCTCTCTCTCTCTCATCCCCCCCCCCCCCGCCCCCCGTCCGCATCCTGACTTCGTGCTTTTCTAGACTGACTGGTCTGGTAAGTGTCAGTGTTTTCTGTCTCAGGATTTTACACCTGGTAATGGTTGCTTTCAACCCCACATCCAGATATATCCTAAATATTTTTAGATAATGTGACCATGGTTTGTTGTTACTTGTACCAGTTTCCCAACACATCAATCTGTACATACCTTTGAGGTGTTGCTAAGGTGTGTGTGTGTGTGGGGGGTTCTCCCATGCCTATTACATTCCCCTCTTCATGAGCTCAACTTCCCTGGTGCACCCCATATCTACTCTTCTTGTCTAGTAATTTTTTAAAAAAATATTTTTTGTTACACCCCAAGCGCAAAAGTACTATACAGGAATAGTACTAAAAGGGTAAAAAAAGTGTGTGTGGGGGGGGGGGGGGAGAAGATGTTGAATCTGGTAAAGGGATTTACCCTTTAGAAAATGTGACATGACATTTATCCTGGCCTGTATCAAAAATTCCTAGAACGGGGGGGAGGGGGGGAACCCCACATCTTGCAGTGGATTTTAAAAGTTTTGGCTAATACTAGAAATCTACAAGAAAAAGACCAGGATAAGAACGTTGTATAGATATCAGAAGGGGAAAAAACTAATAAGTACAGCTGTAGTGGTTGGTAAGACAGAATGCCTTTGGCTTGTCTGGAAGAGCTATTAGATCAGTGGTTCTCAACCTTCCTAATGCCATGACCCTTTAACACAATTCCTCATGTTGTGATGAGCCCCAATCATAGAGGAGCCATGTCTCGGTTCCTAAGACCATTGGAAATATGTGTTTTCCACCAATACTGTATCTGATAACTATTGCAAGAATGTCATTAGCTAAAGTCTGGAGAAATTCTGAAGTTCCCACAGTGGACACATGGCTTTGTAAATCGTTGGAAATAGTAGAAATGGATAGGATAATTATGGCCTTAAAAGAAAAATATGAAGAGTCAAAAGAAATCTGGGACCCACTGTTAAAATATTGCAAAGACAGATGAAAGATATAACACCTTAAGTAATCTCAACCTTTAGCATTTCTACTTTC
>NW_024834618.1:0-1278 GCF_019175285.1 Sceloporus undulatus
AACCATTTCAAGAAGGGAGATGGGGGAAATCTTGGTGTAGTACTCATCATCATAGCTAGATGTCAAAGGGAAGCCATGTTCTCTGGGAGAGAGAAGCAGAGGGATTTTGGGGGGAAAAACCCTTAGTCTTTAAGAAGACTCTCTTGTCTATAAACCCCCAAGAATAGTATTCCAGTGAAGAACAAACCCACTCTCACTGGGAAATTAAAAGCGATCATGAAAAGTCTAAGAGCCTGAGTCCTTCTTTCCCAACCCATCCCATCCTAGGGTTGATTTTCAGTTGAACTCTCTTCTTCCTCCAGAATTACTACATGAACTGACCTTGTGTTGTCTTCAAGCCTGTCAAAAGAGTGCAGGAAAGCCATCAGGAGGTGAAGGCAACGTTCCCTATTGGCTCCCATAAGCTCTCCCTGAATCGTCCCAGGACCTGAGGTTTGGGAGCTAAATCCTAGCTTCTGGGGCAGGGCCTCTGGCAACGCCATTCAGGCTAATGCATAAAGTACCAGCCACAGTTGCCTTCAGCTTGTCATTCAAATGTTCACAATTTATTTTCCTGTGTGGAAATGAAGATTGACATTTTTAACAGACTATTCCCAGATCATTGGGAACTGATAAGAATATTCTTTTCCACTTCCTTGGAGAGACAGGATGAAGAAGATGTAATTTAGCCTCCATGTTTCTAGCCAGATGGAGGATGCAGAGTAGAGAGTGATTCCCCTGCAATCTTTGCCAGTTGAAGCAACAAATCAATAAAGCCTTGCAATTAGAACATTAGCAATCGATCAGTTATTAATACTTAGACCAAAGGCCATTTGCATACAAAATGTTAAAATACAATACAGCTGTAAGAACAGCATAATAAAAGTACAACACAAGTCAATTACAGAATAATCTTGCATGTAAAAGGTTTAAAATTCAATTCGATTAAAATATAACTAAATGAGGGCGTCCTCAAAGCAATAAACAGCAATATCGGCAATATATCTAGCCCCAATCTTCATTGCTGCCAGGGAAAAAGGAGGAACCTTATGAGTTAAAATCAGACAGGAAATTAAAAAAGAAAAACCCTTTATTATTATTAATCCAAAATAGGCAGAATAGATCGCCCCAAAATTACTTCTCCTTCTTTGTCTTCACAGCTAGCGCTAATGGACTCCATTATGTTCTAGTGCATGTGTCTTCTCTGTTTTGAAAGTGCCAACTTAGAAGTTGACCTCATAACAGCGGAAGTGTCAGAGGAAGCCATATTATTGCTATAAACTCACCTGGGTATTATCT
>NW_024834619.1:0-1278 GCF_019175285.1 Sceloporus undulatus
AACAGGCTTATTCCAGGAACCAGGACTCCTACGGTTGTTCTTTTTCTCTCATCTATGAATAGTTGGAAAGTCTGCTGATGTCTGGTAATCCTAAAGCAGGTGGGCTACCAAGGGCTTGCTTCAATTGTCTTAATGCTTCTTGCTGTTTGCCTGTCCACAAAAGAGGTGCAGACTCTAGTAGCTCTTCTTTTAACATGTCATACAGTGGCTTGACCAGGGAAGCAAGGTTTTAAATCCATATTCAACAGTACCTTGCCATTCCAAGGAACCCTCACAGTTCCTTCTTGTTTCCAGGTAAAAGTTGGTTACAAATAGCTTGAATTCAGCTGTCTGCCAAGACTCTGGTATCTTTATTCTGTTGGCAAATCTGGGTTTTGGCTTTGCCAGCCTTATGTCTTCAAAATATTGTTCATCAGTTTTTACATCATTCAGCAGAACACAAAGTCCTAAATCAGGATTTAGCTGCCATGCTTCCTGAAGTGAGCAGGTCAGCATCAGTGGTACACCTTCTGAGGTGGCTTTTGTCTTTTCCTTGTGAATGATCTAAAACAGACCTCTGGGCTCCAGAGTCAACCCTCTGACTTTTCTGTTTTCCACTTCAGTCTTCTTCTTTCACATCTCTCATTGCCATGGCAGGAACATCCTGGGAAGCGGGGCAGAAGGGGAAGCTCTAGCATTGAATTCATGGCTTTCCTTCTTTGTCCGCATCCACGTCTTCTTCCTCATGCATCATCATTCCACATACTTTCATCTGGCCTCTCCAGTTCAATGGGACGCATCGTCCTCCTTCTTCCTCTTGGTTCAGTGCTGCTAGGCCAGAAAACTTGCTTTTTTCTTTCTGCATCTGCTTCTCACTTTTCCTCTGTAAACTCTATAAACTGTCTGCCAAGGCTGGGACATTCCTCAAATCCTTCTACAACTTCTTCCGGATATCTGGAGCCTCATGACCACTACTTGTCTTATTCTTCTGGATCCAGGGGACTACACTGACAATAAACATTCTGGAGGCGCTCCAAAAACGCTCTGGGGCTTTCATCTTTCTCTTGTAAGACATCATGGATCCTTTGCATCCTGTGTCTACTTCCTTTCTTCACAGCTTCTAAGGCTTGTTGACATCGTGCTTGATTTCGGTGTCGAGCATCTGTCTGGGCATCTCAGTTGGGGTTCACTATGGGAGCTGTGGTGATGTCCTCTAGCACATCCTTTATTCCATTTGGTTTACCAAATCTTTTCAGGCATCAAAACTTGCTTTTACATCTCAGGTCTGGTTGCAAAACA
>NW_024834620.1:0-1278 GCF_019175285.1 Sceloporus undulatus
TTTGAAAGGGGGATTTGTGGAAAGAATATTTTTAAAAGAAATTCTTCTCAAGTTCTCAATGAACGAGAAGAAAAACATGGGTTTCTCAAATCACTAGTCACAGGTTAGCCTTAGAGAAAGGGAACTGAACCCCAAGAGAGAGAGAAAGAAAGAGAGGGACCCCCAAGACCCCTTCCACTCTGCCCCATGGCCTTCTTCCTCTGGCCCCTATCAGTCCCATTTTGGCCTTAGAGAAAGGGCTGACCCCCAAGAGGGAGAGAAAGAGAGTGACCCCCCAAGACCCCTTCCTCTCTGCCCCATGACCTTCTTCCTCTGGCCCCTCTTCAGTCCCAGGTTGGCCTTAGAGGAAGGGAACTGACCTCCAGGAGATAAAGAGGGGACCCCCAAGACCCCTTCCTCTCTGCCCCATGGCCTTCTCCCTCTGGCCCCTCTTAGTCTCAGGTTGGCCTTACAGAAAGGGAATTGACCCCAAGAGAGAGAGAAAGAGGGTTACCTCCAAGACCCCTTCCTCTCAGCCCCATGGCCTTCTCCCTCTGGCCCCTCTCTGTCTCAGGTTGGCCTTATAGAAAGGGAACTGACCCCCCAACAGAAAAAAAAGAGGGGACCCCCAAGACCCCTTCCTCTCTGCCCCATGGCCTTCTCCCTCTGGCCCCTATCAGTCCCAGGTTGGCCTTAGAGGAAGGGAACTGACCACCCCCAACAGAAAAAGAAAGAGGGGGACCCCTTCCTCTCTGTTCCATGGCCTTCTCTCCTTAGAGACCACTCAGGGGTCATGCAATCCAACCTCCTATAGCTTGAATCCATTGCTCTAGATCCTATTCTCTGGAGCAGTAGAAAACAAACTTGCTCCCTCTTCAAAGGACACAGCTTCAAATCTTTAAACAGAGCTATCATGTCACTTAACGTTCTCTTCTCCAGGCTAAACATAGCCATTCCCTCAGTCTCTCCTCACAGGGCTTCATGGTTTCTAGACCCTTCCCCATTTTGGTCACTCTCCTCGGGAAGCCTCTCTGTTGAATAGTCCCTGGCATTGATGTCAGGCTAATCGGTAGGTAATACTTTGGGTCCTCTTTTGTTCCCCTTTTTGAAGATGGGGACTACATTGTCGCTCCTCCAATCTGCTGGGACTTCTTTGTGGTCTCTGCGAATCATACAAATGGGTTGTACTGCGCCTGCGCAGTGCCTTCGGAAACTTCTGGAATCACTAGGCAAAGTACTCTTTGCAACATATAGAAACTTTTTGGTGGTAGCTCCGCCCATCCCTTATAAGGCCCCTGC
>NW_024834621.1:0-1278 GCF_019175285.1 Sceloporus undulatus
CAATACTCTAAAACAAACATACAACAGTCTTGCATGGTTACATTAACTTTCTTGCAAAAGTATCATTTCTGTTTTATAATGCAGTAATTACAATAAAAAGGCTGTCCTCCAATCGTTTCTAGGCAGTGGTCTGCTGCTGCCACTGCCTCCTGTATTATTGGTTTATTGGTGTCAACAACTCTCAGGGCTCCTGAGAGCTGAGGTCAAAGTCACCACCAGTGTTGCCAATTTCGCGACTTTCATGCAAAAAGGGGGACTTTTCAGAGCTTTTCGTGTGATTTTCGCGCCTTGCTCTAATTCAGTGCCTTTTCCGCGACTTTGGCCCATTTCATCTCCAGACTGCTGCATAGCAACCAACCCTTTGGAGTGTAACAGTTTTCAGCCAAGAGGGCTGGAGAAAAAACTCTCTCTCTCTCTCTCTCTCTCTCCCTAATGACTCCCTCTGAGAGCCAGGATGGAGCAAGCCCAACCAACCCCAACTGTTTGGAGGAATAGTTCAGCCAATCAGAGAGAGGACAGTGATTGCCCCCCCCCCAGGCATTCTGAGGCTCCAGGGGCAAAAGTGCTGGAAAGAGGCAGGGAGTGAGGGATCTTGGCTGGCTTAATCCCAATTGCCTTGGATTTCCAAGTAAGACATAAGTTTTAAGGCACACAAAGGCCTGCCTGGAGTCGGTAATGGGCTGGATGAGGGAAAACCGACTCAGTCTGAATCCAGAGAAAACGGAGGTGCTCGTGATAGGTTCTCCTGGCCCGGGGATGGCGGTGGTTCCACCTGTCCTGAATGGGATCACGCTTCCCGTGAAGGACTCGGTACGCAGTCTGGGGATGCTCCTTGATTCATCCCTCCACCTTACATCTCAGGTGGATGCAATGGTCAGGAGCACCTGTTAGCAGCTCCGGCTGATTCGCCAGCTGCGCCCCTTCCTGGACCGGGGGCACCTTGAAACGGTAGTACACGCTCTGATAACCTCTCGTTTGGACTTCTGCAATGCGCTCTACATGGGGCAGCCCTTGTACCATACCCAGAAGCTACAACTAGTGCAGAATATGGCAGCCAGGCTGGTTACTGGCATACCCAGAGCCAGCCACATAACACCAGTGCTTAAAGATCTGCACTGGCTGCCTATTCGCTTCCGGGCGCAATACAAGGTGCTGGTTATTACCTATAAAGCCCTAAATGGCTTGGGCCTAGGATACCTTGAGGACCGCCTCTCCCCATACAATCCGCCCCGCACTCTCAGAACATCTGGGCAGCAGTTATTGAGGGTTCCAGGGGCC
>NW_024834622.1:0-1278 GCF_019175285.1 Sceloporus undulatus
CAATCCAGCAGAGGCCTACTTTACACTTGCTTTAATATCTTCTTATATAATGGTTTAGTTCCATACATTTTATTTTTTGGCATTTAGTTTTATATCAGTTCTGCTGTTTCAAAGTTTCTTTTTCTCTACTTTCTGTTTTTAAAGTGCTTTGTGTTTTTTATCATGTGTTGCATTGATTTTGTCTGCTTTTGATCTGTGCTTGCTATAATATTGATTATAGAATGGTCTGTAGGTTGTATAAAATAAAATGATAGTCAACAATAGAAATGAAATAGAACAAAAGAAGTGAGCTAGACAAGTTATTGTGTACTTAAATCCCATTGGCTGCAATGTATTTGCTCTAAGCATGACTCAGTGTGGATTTATTTTCATATTGGCAACAAGCGAGCAGCAGCATACAGCATAAACCCATTAGTAGAAAGCTGTATTTTAAACATCTGTTCAGTTAGTAAACATGATATACGCATACACTCTCTCTCTCCCTCTCACACACAACTTGGAATACTTTAAAATACCCTACAGACTGGCTAAGATAACACATTGTTTATTCATTACTTTATGGTGAGGACTTTGCCCCAGCAATTTCAAGGGTACATATGGTTTCCCAGCAGTTAAGGTAGGAACCTTGTGTAGTGTGGATTGGTGGGGAAAAGAAAGACCTTCTGATTGCATACTCCAAACAGAACCTGGTATTCATCTCCTTTGTGGAGATAAAACTTTTTGAGGAGTCCTTGGAGCTGGTCTTTGTGGAAAAGAAGCAGGAAAAAAAGTACTAGTCCTGGGGAGAAGGAGGGATGACAAGCACTTTAGGCAGGGGCACCATTTCTTGCTTGCTTGCAGAACCCACTTTACTGTATCTCTTCCTACAGTTCTTCCTTCCAGCCCAGAGACCTCATAAACTTCAGGACACAGGAGATTTCTCCCCAAGCACCAACGTTCATTTCCAGCAGGTCGCCTTCAGCCTGACAATGGCAGAGGCAGCAGACCTGATGCCACCCTGCCAGTAGGTATATGCCACCCATACTTCAGTGGGTGCTGGACACAGACATGGGTACCAGATAGAATTCTCCCGCAGAGCACTTGAGACCCTCCACAAGAATAAGAAGAATAAGTTCCCGAAGTCCTAAAATCCACAGAAACACTGCCCCCTACAGGAAGCCATCAATCACTAATTGGATCAATAAAAGAGGTGCCTCCCTCATAAGCACAGAGGTTGGTATTCCACCTTTTTTCTTCTGCCTAAGAAGAATGGCACATGGGGAGCCATCTTGAACCTTG
>NW_024834623.1:0-1278 GCF_019175285.1 Sceloporus undulatus
TGTTTGTTTGATTCATTCTTGGTAAAATGAGATGGTCTGGTTTGTCATCTTCCTTCGTGAGTAAAAATCTCTTAATAAGGAAACTGGGGAGACTTTGAAAAACTCCCAAAGGAGCTACTTTTGGCTTTTTGGGGAGACAATCCTCCTCTTAGAAGCCAAAGCCCAATGTTTGTGAAGAAGAAGAATAAGGCTTGTATTAAAACTATTCTCCCCATTTCTGATCCCTTTTAAAACCCATGTTCCCCAGAAGGAGCAGGACTGTGTTAGAAAACACTATCTGAAAAGACACACAAAACCACAAAAAGAGACACACTTTCTTCCTTTTGGCCCAAGGAGCCTGTCCTCCTTCTCTCTCTGGAGCCTCAGGAGAGAAAGAGATGCCTCTGTTCAACTGAGGCCTCAGAGAAGGTTCCAGAACATTGTTCCCCACAGTCACAAGAAGCACAAAATGCCAGCCAGAAAACAAAATGTGAGTCTGGGGCAGGGGGCGGGGTCTTCCAGCTGCACTGCCTCCATTGGCCAGCCTCAAAAATAGGTCGGGCTTTTACTTCTCTATTTAGCTCTGTGCGCGGAAGAGTGAGAGAGGAGAGAGCAGACGGAGAGGAAGGAAGGAGGGGGAGAAAGAGAGAGAGAGAGAGAGAGAGAGCGCGCAGAGAGACAAGGCCTGGAACCACTAGGCTTCACTGCTGCACTGAGGTCTGGCTGGGCCTGGCTTGGGTCTACTGTTTTTCTTTGGCCACTGCCATTAAGGTGGAGAGGAAGGAGGCCCAGCAGTCCTTCTAGGCATGGGCCACTCTCTCTGAAGGTGGGAGAGTGGGACTCTCCAAAGGGGATTTCAATGCTTTTAATGGTGGCTCTCACGCTGTAGCAAAGGTGCTGGTGGTGGTGATGATGATATTATCAGGTCTGCGGGGGAGAGACTAGAGCTGCCGCCAGACCTTAATAATCATAAATGCCACCCCTCCAGTCATTCTGATGAAGAGGCAGCCATTTTGTCTTCCGGCAGCCATTTTGTGCTGCTTCTGACTGTGGGGAATAATGTTCCGGAACCTTCTCGGAGGCCTCCTCCCTTGAACTGAGAGACTCCTCTTTCTCTCCCTGAGACTTCAGAGCCAGAAGGAGGCCAGGCTCCTTTGGCCAAAAGGAAGGCAGTTTGTCTTTTATGTCTCTTTTCTGAGAGGTTTATTATTATTATTATTATTATTATTATTATGCACAAACATTGGGCTTTGACTACTATCCCTGTTTTTAATAACTGTTTCAATAACTGTCCAGTAA
>NW_024834624.1:0-535 GCF_019175285.1 Sceloporus undulatus
TACAGATGGCCATCCAGCCTCTGTTTAAAGACCTCCAAGGAAGGAGACTCTATCACCCTCCGAAGGAGTACATTCCACTGTCGAACAACCCTTACTGTCAGGAAGTTCCTCCTAATGTTGAGGTGGAATCTCTTTTCCTGCAGCTTGCATCCATTGCTCCGGGTCCTAGTCTCTGGAGCAGCAGAAAACAAGCTTGTTCCCTCCTCAATATGACATCCCTTCAAATATTTAAACAGGGCGATCATATCACCTCTTAACCTTTTTTTTCTCCAGGCTAAACTTTCCTAGCTCCCTAAGTCGTTCCTCATAGGGCATGGTTTACAGATCTTTCACCATTTTAGTTGTCCTCCTTTGTACACGCTCCAGTTTCTCAATGTCCTTTTTGAATTGTGGCGCCCAGAACTGGACACAATATTCTAGGTGGGGCCTGACCAAAGCAGAATACAGTGGCACTATTACTCCTCTTGATCTAGACACTATACTTCTATTGATGCAGCCTAAAATTGCATTGGCCTTTTTAGCTGCCGCATCACAG
>NW_024834624.1:635-1278 GCF_019175285.1 Sceloporus undulatus
ATTGATGCAGCCTAAAATTGCATTGGCCTTTTTAGCTGCCGCATCACACTGTTCACTCATGTTCAACTTGTGGTCTACTTGGACTCCTAGATCCCTTTCACACGTAGTTTCATTCAGCCAGATGTCACCCATCCTATATCTGTGCATTTCATTTTTCCGCCCTAAGTGCAATACCTTACATTTCTCCGTGTTAAATTTCATTTTGTTAGCTGTGGCCCAGCTTTCTAGTCTATTCAGGTCATTTTGAATCTTGATCCTGTCTTCTAGAGTATTAGCTATTCCTCCTAATTTAGTGTCATCTGCAAATTTGATAACTATGCCCCCAGTTCTGTCATCCAAGTCATAATAAAGATGTTGAATAGCACTGGGCCCAGGACAGAGCCCTGTGGGACCCCACTGTCCTGGATGACAGAAATGGGGGCATACTCATCAAATTTGCTGGATTGGAACCCTGTAGGACTTTTTCACATAGCAAAATCCCACAATGTTGTTGTTGTTATTATTATTATTATTATTATTATTAAGAGTATTTATACCGCTCTTCAGCCAAAAGGCTATCAGAGCGACTTACAGTTTTTAATTAGACATTTCCTTGCCCTCAGACTTACAATCTAAAAAGATAAGACACAAAAGGAAAAGTGAA
>NW_024834625.1:0-1278 GCF_019175285.1 Sceloporus undulatus
GAGGTCTTTAAGCAGAGGCTAGATGGCCATCTGTCGGGGATGCTTTGATTTGGATTTCCTGCATGGCAGGGGGTTGGACTGGATGGCCCTTGTGGTCTCTTCCAACTCTATGATTCTATGAATTTCCTTGGAATCAAAATGATCCAAGTGTACTTTGGCCACATCATGAAAAGGCATGTCATAAGAAAAGATAATAATGCTGGGAAACATAGAGAGTAGTAGAAAGAAAGGAAGACTGCATGCCAGATGGATAGACTCAATTAGAAAGGCCTGTATTTGCAGGATCTAAGCAGAACAGTTATGGATAGACTAACTTGGAGGTGTCTCATCCACAGGGCTGCCATACATTGGGGTTGTCTCAAGACCAGTTAACAATAACATCAACAAATTATAATATTAATATTTCCTTATTATATTAATATTATATTAATATTTTTTTAAAGTTTATTGATTTAAAATCTATTCATTTACAAATATATCATCCTCTTAGTATCTTCAACAACAATATGATACAATACATATAAAAGGGGGAAAAACTAAAACCACATAAAATATGTTTGCTCTATATATTTTCATCTCTCTTCTTGAGTTTACTACTTCCTCCTCCGCTGACCTTCTCCTGGTTTGTTCAACTCTTGTTTACTGACCTTTATGTCCATGTAGTCACTTTACCGTTAATCTTTATTTATCTACTTAACTGTCGCACCAATTTTAAACTTCCTAGAGATACTGGAATTTCCACTTTTTTTTCGTAATTAAATATGATTCTATAAATATTTTCTAAACATAGTCTACTGACATTACGATTTAAATATATATCTTATCCTCTATCAATAAGAAATTAAATTCACTAAATAAAAAATCCTTACTGGATCAGTTTATATACATTTACCTAACATTCTTCTACAACTATCCCAAACTTACTTCTCTTCCTTTTTGGATATATTCTAACCAGCTTTCCCATTCAATTTCAAATTTTTGTAAAGATCAAAATATGTTAATTTATCCATTTCAACCATATCCATCATTTTCAATCTCCACTCTTCTACTGTTGGGGCTTCTTCCTTCTTCCAATACTTTGTGTATACTGCTCTTGCTGCTATAATTGCAAATAATACAACCTTTTCATTTTTTCTTTCAATTGAAACACAACTCGTCATATTCAAGAGATACATCTTGGGCTTTGGGTTTCCTTTAATGTTACACATGTTAAAGCAAAAAACTATTCCACAAGTTTTTTGCTTTAACACAATTCCACCACATATGCATATAATTCCC
>NW_024834626.1:0-1278 GCF_019175285.1 Sceloporus undulatus
AATAAAAAGTTTAGATAAAAGTTTTAAAAATTATTATTTAATATTTTAAATAATTATGTAATAATTATTTAATAATTATTTAATAATTATTGAGCTTCATCTCAATTTACAAAGAACTTGTTTTTTATCTTCCACATATTTAAATTTGTTCCGTTAAATGAAGTTATCTTAAATCTTATTTCAGCGTTTTCAAGAGTCTTATCTTTCCTCTGTTCCCATTCCAAAGCTTCAGTCATCTTTTTTTTTTGTAATATACTATTATTTTTACTGTTATTCTTTCATATTTTATTTTAGCTGGCACAGAGGAACATATGTTTTGCCAGCTATTCTACAATTATGCAATCGCCTTCTATAAGACTATGGAAGGACAGAAAAAACAGAACCACAGCAAGGTTTTGGAATGAAAGGAAAGACCAAACCGGGGTGGGGGGTGGGTGGGGGGGATCAATGTTCTACAATCTGACATGCAAGGGAAAGTTTCACATTTCACATTATATCTTAATTGCGGGACATCAGGACCAGCATAATGTTAAAACAAACTGCTGTCTTCATTTCACTAATGCCTTCATTCCTCTAAACAGTAAAGGGAACATGTCTCCCCAACAATGATTGATCACGATTGCTTGTATTCCAACTGTAGCTTCTGAATCTTATCTTGAAAAGGCAGGGAGGTATTGAATTTGATGAACAGAAACATCTGTCGCCATTAGATCTCTTAATTGATGCTCCTTCTCTCTCCTTTCTCCCCCTCAAGACCTCAGCATCCCTCAGGCTATAGATACTCAGAATTGTGGACCTGGGAGGAGCTGTTTTTCATCACAAAATGGGGTGGGGTGGAGGATAGAGGTGATCCAAAAAAATTGCATGGGGCAGGATGAAGATAGGATGAAGACAAGTAAATAGGGATTCAAGGTTAAGAACCAAGTGAGTAATCAAGGAAAAGAAGCAGAAAATAAGGTTGTATCCTTGAACTCAAGATAAGAAAAGACTAACTTGGGCTGCATCTACACTGCAGACGCAGAAATTATGCAGACTGACACTGCTTTAACTCAATGTCATGCAATTCTGGGATTTATACTTTTGTGAGATATTTAGCCTTCTCTGTCAGAGAGCTCTGGTGCCAAAACAAACTATAAATCCCAGGATTTCATCATATCAAGCCGTGAGCGTTAATGTGGTCTCAAACTGCATTATTTCTGCAGCACAGATTCATCCTTGGGTTGTAAATGCCTCTGAGAATCCCTACCGAATTTGTACCAGATTAAATTCACTGAATAA
>NW_024834627.1:0-1278 GCF_019175285.1 Sceloporus undulatus
TGAGTTGTTTGTGGGCCTTTTAAAAGTGAAATCTACTTTGTTTTTTTAATTAATTTTTATTAAGAATGTGGACAATACAACACAAACATGAACTGAACGTAAACTGACATGCATCACAGAAAAAGAAAGAAAAGGAAGAAAAAAATCTAACCAAATTGTCTCAGCTTACTTACACCTGAATATACAAACACACACACTAGCATAAAACATAGAACATCTTCTTTCTCTCTAACCTTTCTAACAACTAATAACTATCTAAACACCTTCTATAACATATAACTAAAAACAATTCTTCCTTTCTTGTGCATGAGGACAATATTTATAATTCCGTTTGTGATCCTTTTTAACTTCTCTCTTAGTTTTAATATTTTGTTTGCTACATCTTAACTATATCTATTTTCTAATAAACTCTAAATATTGTCATATTACATGACTGCTTTATCTAAACACATTTTCTTTTAATCTATCTATCTATCTATCTATCTATCTATCTATCTATCTATCTATCTATCTTAGATTATGTATAAGTATAATTTCCATCCATTAGTCTTTAAAGCCTTCTGTAAATATGTTTTCTCCTTCTTGTTGCAAGTAGCTTATCACATCTTTCCAGTCTTTATAGAAGTCATCCATATTTTCATCTTTCAATAGCTGTGTCAATTTGTCCATTTCAGCCAATTCGTATATTTTTTCAATCAATTATTTTAATTTTGGTATATTTTCTTCCTTCCACTTATGAGCCAATATTATTCTTTCTGCAGTAATTAAATAAAACATTATTCTACCATACTTTTTTTTCTAATTTTTATCTATTATATTCAACAAGTAAATTTCTGGTTTAATTTCTACTTTTATTTTCAATATATTACTAATTACTTTGTGGATTTCTTGCCAATATTTTTAAATTTTTGGACAGACCACCAACAGTAGATATATTGGCTCCTACAAAAGCTAAAGACTTGCTTTAAAAAGAATGCTTGGGATCCAGGCCAGCTAATGGTCCAAACGGGCACCAGCTGGCATGCTTAGAATCCTGGTACAATACAGCCATCCAGGTAATGTGTCATTCCTACTCTCAGCCTAATTTCCAATTTCAAAAATTCAGGACTCTGGAAAGAGTGTCCTATCCTTTGTGAATGGAAATGAGGGGGAGGGGAGGGAATGAGAGAGGGTGGATTGGCATAAAGAGAAAAAGAGAGAGAGTGAGAGAAAAAGAGATGGGGACTGCATAACTCGTTTGACTCTGGTTTTATCCACTACTGGCATCTGCCTCATGCA
>NW_024834628.1:0-776 GCF_019175285.1 Sceloporus undulatus
AACGTTAATTCGAACCGCCCAGTGCTGAAGTCCCCCAGTTCAAGCCTCATCTGATAAGGGCCCTCCTCTTCTCTTCTGCATGAAACCTATCCTGGTTTTGGGATCTTCTGGGGAGGCCCTGGTTGCTGTCCCACGAAACCCTCAGGTGCATTTGGGGGGAAGGCAGGAGAGGGCTGCTTGGGGGCTGCTCTCAGGATTTGGGACCCCTTCTTAGTCTTGCCATTTTTATTAATATTCTGCTCCCCCCGATTTGGGACACAAGGCAGGTTCTGACCATTAAAACAACTGTTGTTTTTGTTGTGTGTCTTGAAGTGGTTTCTGACTTATGGCGACGCTATCCTGGGTTGTTCTTGGCAAGATTTGTTCAGAGGAGCTTTGCCATTGCCTTCCCTTGAGGCTGAGAGAGTGCGACTTCCCCAAGGTCACCCAGAGGGTTTCTTTTTAAAATCTTTATTGTATTAAAATACATATAACTTGAATAGATGGCACCTTACTCCCTGGAAAATGAAGAGAAATGTATAGAGTATCAGACGGAAACTGTTGGAGATGTAAAAGCAAAAAGGGCACCCTTTACCACTTTATGTAAACCCCTTTGATCTTTATGGGAAAGTGGTATATAAATAAAATGTATTATTATTATTATTATTATTATTATTAGTGATGGGGTTGTGAGGAAATTCAGAAATTTTGGGAAATGATTCATGAATCCATTCAACAGATACTCAAAATTAAATTCCCAATGAACCGAAAGTTGTATCTTTTGAATATAACTTCGG
>NW_024834628.1:876-1278 GCF_019175285.1 Sceloporus undulatus
TATATAAATAAAATGTATTATTATTATTATTATTATTATTATTAGTGATGGGGTTGTGAGGAAATTCAGAAATTTTGGGAAATGATTCATGAATCCATTCAACAGATACTCAAAATTAAATTCCCAATGAACCCAAAGTTGTATCTTTTGAATATAACTTCGGTACTAAATTCAAAAGAAGAAAACAAAATTTGGAGAATTTTACTTTATTTTGTGACGGCAGAAATAGCCAAATGATGGAAATCTGATAAGAAACTTGGGAAAACTGTATGCTGAAAGTAAATGAGTCCAAGGAATTGGATAGACTTTCATGTATAGCCCAAAATCATGATAAAGGCAAAAGAAAGGAGGAGTAGAAGAACATTTTGATAAAGTGGGGAAAAGAATGGGAATTAAACTTGT
>NW_024834629.1:0-1278 GCF_019175285.1 Sceloporus undulatus
CATGGCAACACCATTGCCTATCCTGTGTGTTAGTTAAATTCCTGCAGTAATAATTTATTACTGCAGGAATTTATACCCTGGGGCTTTTCTAGTGGTCTCTTCCAACTCTATGATTCTATGATTCTATGATTCCTCGGCTGTTGAGCGGTCTTGGTTCTCCTGAGTGGGCTCTGATCAGAAACATCTTGACTCGATAATTGCCAAAAGAATATAAGGCAGCACTCTGGACATGCCCTAGAGACTCCTAGAGAAAACACTTCTCTAGGCGTTTGTAGGTCCTCCAGCATGGTTTTAGCAATTTTATTACACTGTAAAAACTCTGAGAGGAATCAAGTTGTTCCACTGATGGAATGGCTTCTGTCAACACACCAAAAGGAAGATGGCTGCTTGTTTTAACCGTGTTTAAATTTTATTTTAATTTGTTTTTTACCTTTTGTATGCTATGAATTTTAAATATGTCCCTTCCCCAAATTGTTGTGAGACCCAAACTGATAAAAAGGTGGGATAATAATTATTAACAACAAGAAGAGCAACAACAACCCAAAGTATGGGTTCAGATCCCGATTGTTGCTGCTGCTGTTAAATGTTATCAAGTTGATTTCGACTTACGGCAATCCTATGAATGAGAGATCTCCAAGAGCCTGGTCTTTAACTGGCTTGGGAAGGTCTTGCAAACCCAAGGTCATGACTATCTTGATTGAGTCAGTCTACTTGTAGTGCCATCTTCTCTCTTTTAGTACTGTCTTCCATTTTACCAAGCATTAGCATGTTTTCCAATTAGTTAAGTTGTCTCATAATAATACTCATGACAACACAACAGCCTCAATTTAGTCATCCTGGCTTTCAGTCAGAATTCAAACTTGATTGCTCTAAGACTCATTCATTTGTCTTTTTACCATTCCTTTGTATCTATAGAACTCTCTTCCAGGTCCATATTTCAAATACATCAAATTTCATCCTATCAGCTTTCTTCAAGTTCATTGTCACAGACAATCACAGTTAGTTTAAGATTATACATAGATGCTTCCGATCTCTTCTGCCATGCAAAAGAGGAAGCAACAGAAGAAGGGAGTCCATAAAACCCATGGTTTACTAAAGCATGTTCATGTCACTGAAAGTCATGGTTTTTGTAACATCTCAACCAACCCATTACATCATTACAGCAGTTAAGGGTCATGGAGGAGAGGAGAGGAAAAGTACAATGTACAGTTAGTAACAATAAGATCTAGGCTGAAGTCTGGACTCACCTGGAACACTTTGAAATAGTAGCAATAAAAC
>NW_024834630.1:0-1278 GCF_019175285.1 Sceloporus undulatus
TATATCTCCTTCTCACAGAAGCTTCCAGAAGAACCTTCATCTTGCTCTCTGATTGGTCAAGAGAGCCTTCCGTAGCAGTGATGTCATTCTGCGTTTGCATAAACCTCCCTTTACTGGCCCCCATTGGCCAGTTTCAAGAAGAGGAGGAGCTTCAGTTTCTCTATTTAGTTCTTTGTGAGGATCAGAGTGTCAGAGGGAGAAAGAAACGAGCAGAGTGGCAGCAGAGAGAGACAAGGCCTGGAACCACTAGGCTTCACTGTTGAACTGAGGTCTGGCTGGGCCTGGGTCTACTGCTGCTGGTGCTGCTGCTTTCCTTTGGCCACTGCCATTAAGGTGGGGAGGAAGGAGGCCCAGCAGCCCTTCTAGGCATGGCCCACTCTCTCTCAAGGTGGGAGAGTGGGACACCCCAAAGGGGATTTCAGTGCTTTTAATGGTGGCTCTCATGCTGTAGGAAAGATGATGATGATATCATCATCATCATCATCATCATCATCATCATCATCAGGCCTGGGGTGGGGGAGGATAGAGCTGCTGCCTGACCTTAATCCTCATTAATGTCACCATCGCTGGGACTTCTTGTTCTGCCCCACTGCGATTGCCATGGCTCAGTGCTATGGAACTCTGGGAATGTTCTTTTGGTTTGGCATTTTAGGTGTTGTTAAGGTTTGGAAATCCTGTTTGAGGACCCTTCCGACTTTGGGGCCCTTTCATCCTCCATTTTGGGGTCCCTGAAGGCCTCAAACTGCCAACTGCCAAGCACTGAGCCAGAGGCAGCCACTTTGTGTTCTGGCCACCATTTTGTGTACCAGCGGCCATTTTGTGTTCTGCTTGTGACTGTAGGGAATAATGTTCCAGAACTTTCTCTAAGGCCTCAGTTGAACAGAGGCCTCTCTTTCTCTCCTGAGGCTCCAGAGTCAGAAGGAGGCCAGGCTCCTTGGGCCAAAAGGAAAGAAGTGTGTCCCTTTGTGTGTCTTTTCTGAGAGGGTTTTCTTACACAGCTCTGCTCTTTCTGGGGAACATGGGTTTTAAAAGGGATCAGAAATGAGGAGAGTTTTAATACAAGCCTTTTTCTTCTTCTTCTTCACAAACATTGGGCTTTGGCTTCTAAGAAGAGGCTAGTTCCCCCAAAAAGGCCAAAAGTGGCTCCTTTGGGAGGTTTTAAAAGTCACCCCAGTTTCCTTATTAATAGGTTTTCAAGGAAGAAGGAAGGAGACAGACCAGAATAACTCATATAACTAAGAATGAAACAAACAAACATAGAAACAAACAAGAACAACA
>NW_024834631.1:0-1278 GCF_019175285.1 Sceloporus undulatus
AGCCAGCCTGCCTGGTCTCCTCCTCCATCACGCCTCCCCTTGCCACCGGACTCTTGCTGAGAGCTGCGTTTGCTGCCGTGCAGTTCTTCTCGGGTTGTCGGAGGTGCGCATCTGCGCATCTGCGCACCGGCCCAGGGAGGCCGCCCACGGACTGAATTTTGGACTCTTGCAGCTCCGCAACTGCGCAGCTGCGCGTCTTCACAGCGGCGCAAGAGCAAGAGGATCATGTCCATGGCAGCACTCAAACAGAGAATGACAGTAGTGCCATATCTCTGTTCTTATTGCTGTTCAGTAGGGGGAGGGGGAGGATATGGATGTGGGGAATGCTTCGGCTGGGGAGGTAGAGGGTAATTCTTGCATGAGCGGAGCTCCTATTGAGGTGGTGTGGGGCAGGGGGAGGTATGGTGGTAGGAGTGTGGACTTGCGTTACAGAGGAAGGCGAGATCGATGCTTAATATCTATCTCTGCTTCCTGTCCCACTCCTAACCAAAAGGACCTGAGGGTCATTCCAACCGTGCCACAAACCCTGTCTCTGCTCCTGTGCAATGCCAGGTCCATTAACAACAAAACCCACATCGTCCATGATCTGCTTGCAGATAGCAATTGTGACCTGGCTTGCATCACTGAAACCTGGCTTGGGCCTGAGGGGGATACTGTGTGGGCTCAGGCCCTCCCGGCCGGGTTTTCAGTGAAGGACCAGTCCAGGTTAGGTGGGCGGGGGGGGGGTGTTGCTTTGGTACATATGAACACTTTGTCTCTCACCAGGAACCATATCCGTCAAACTTCCTTTATTGAGTGTATTAACTTGACCCTGAAGGCCAGGGACAGTCTAGGGATTTTGTTGGTGTATCGGCCACCCCGTGCGCTAACAGACTCCCTTTACGAGCTGACACAGTTGGTCTCGGAGCTGATGTTGGAAACACCCAGGCTACTTGTCCTGGATGACTTCAACATCCCCTTCGTGGCCAACCATATTCCACCCGGTGCAGCTCGGGAATTCATGGATACCATGGCAACCATGGGCCTGTCCCAATTGGTCTCGGGTCCGACGCATTTTGCGGGTAATACACTCGATCTGGTCTTTTGTACAGATGCGGAAAATCCGTGGGCGGAAATAACTAACATTTCCGCCCTGTCATGGACGGATCATTTCCTGGTGGAGGCAAAAATCAAGGCTTCTACCCAGATCCCCCCCCGGGGGTGGTGGACCTATTAGAATGGTCCACCCTCGAAGGCTTCCTGGAACCTTTTGGGTTCCATCAGCCTTCGAGGGTGGAC
>NW_024834632.1:0-1278 GCF_019175285.1 Sceloporus undulatus
TTTTTGCAAAGTCTGAAGTCCAAAGGGACTTGATCAACCCCTCCCTGAGCCAGCCCCTAATTCCCAAGCTAAAGCAACAAAAGTGGAGGTTGCATAGATACCAAGGTTGTCTATCCTTCCCTTCTCCCAGACTGACTCACTTTGAAAAGCAGTTTTCCCAAGCCAGCTTCACTCCTCCTTGACAACCAGACTCCAGCTGCAACCCCATCCCTCTCTCCAAACGCCCTCCTTCATCTGAAAGCCTCTCCATCTGTCCTTCTATCATTTTCCATTACATGCTTTCTATAACCCATCACACTACACTACTTACTATGAACTCCAACCATAACTCCTACTTTAATAACCAAACCCTAATATTTTTACCCTTTAAGACAGAACTCTTATACACTAGTTCTGACACACAATGGACCACTCTCAATCCTTCAGGTATAAAGCACCAGTCTGAAGTGACAATTCTCCCGTCTCAATCCTTCAGATAAGTAACAGCAGCCTGAGGTTGTAATGGGCCAGTCTCAATCCTTCAGGTAAACAGCACCACCCTGAAGTCACAATAGTACCATCTCAATCCTTCATCCAAGGAGCATCAGACTGAAGTAGCAATGGGCCAGTCTCAATGTTTCAGGCAAGAAGCATCAGCCTCAGGTTGCAATGGTCACGTCTCAAACCTTCAAGTAAGCAGCATTAGCCTAAATTCACAATGGTCCCATCTCATTGCTTCAGGTAAAGAGCATGAGCCTGAAGCCATAATAGACCCATCTCAGTCTTTGAGGCAAGGAACCTCAGGGTGAGATCACAACAGTCCTGTCTCAATCCTCAGGAAAGGAGCAGCAGACAATGGGACAGTCTCAATCTCTCAGGAAAGGGCCATCAGCCTGAAGTTGCAATGTGAGATCTAGAGTCAGTCCTGTGCTCAAAAAATCAAACTCACTTGAAACAAAAGAAACTTTATTGATGAATCCAGGCAGAAACATCCATTAACACCTTTTTGCAAAGTCTGAAGTCCAAAGGGACTTGATCAACCCCTCCCTGAGCCAGCCCCTAATTCCCAAGCTAAAGCAACAAAAGTGGAGGTTGCATAGATACCAAGGTTGTCTATCCTTCCCTTCTCCCAGACTGACTCACTTTGAAAAGCAGTTTTCCCAAGCCAGCTTCACTCCTCCTTGACAACCAGACTCCAGCTGCAACCCCATCCCTCTCTCCAAACGCCCTCCTTCATCTGAAAGCCTCTCCATCTGTCCTTCTATCATTTTCCATTACATGCTTTCTATAACCCATCAC
>NW_024834633.1:0-1278 GCF_019175285.1 Sceloporus undulatus
CTCCCTCCTCAATATGACATCCCTTCAAATATTTAAACAGGGCTATCATATCACCTCTTAATCTTCTTTTCTCCAGGCTAAACATCCCCAGCTCCCTAAGTCATTCCTCATAAGGCATGGTTTCCACACCCTTCACCATTTTAGTCGCCCTCCTTTGGACACGCTCTAGTTTCTCCACATCCTTTTTAAATTGTGGTGCCCAGAACTAGACACAATATTCCAGGTGGGACCTGACCAAAGCAGAATAGAGTGGCACTATCACTTCCCTTTATATTGATGCATCCTAAATTTGCATTGGCCTTTTTAGCTGTCGCATCGCACTGTTGACTCATGTTCAACTTATGGTCTACTTGGACTCATAGATCCGTTTCACACATAGTTTCATTCAGACAGGTGTCCCCCATCCTGTATCTGTGCATTTTTCCACCCTAGATCCATTCCCATACATTTCTTCGTATTGAATTTCATTTTGTTAGCTTTGGCCCAGCTTTTTAGTATATTCAGGTCATTTTGAATTTTGATCCTGTCCTCTGTGGTATTAGCTATTCTTCTAATTTTGTGTAATCTGCAAATTTGATAAGTATGCCCCCAATTCTGTCATCCAAGTCATTGATAAAGATGTTAAATAGCACTGGGCCCAGGACAGAGCCCTGTGGGACCCCACTGGTCACTTCTCTCCAGGATGAAAAGGAGCCATTGTTTAGCACCCTTTGGGTTCAGACAGTCCCATCTTCATTTAGTTGCAGGTGGAGGATGAGTGGGGAAAGTATACATAACCAAACATCACTAAGTCTTGTTATGCAAGGAGAAAATGAGGGAAAGAGAGAGAGACTCTGGTCCTGAAATAGTGCATACAGTGTTCAAAATGTGAGATACAAATCAGTAAATCTGTGATTGATCTCTTAGCTAAGAACTTTCTGAATGGCTTTTGAGAAGCCGTAGTCCTTCAACCAGCCATTCTCTCCCCCAATTTAACTCACCTACCTTTCTGAACTGTTGTAAGATGTATTGAGATAAACTGAGTAAAACATTGTGAAATACACAAAGTCCCATATAAATTATAAATACAACTACTGTCATCATCATCATCATCATCATCATCATCATCATCATCATCATCATCTTCATCATCCCCATCATGCATCTTTTCAAAACAATTTTCCAAATCCATTAGGATTGATTTTAATATATCTGTCATTAATTTTTTGATTTTAATATATCTGTCATTAATTTTTTTAACTCCCAGGGTCAGGAGTTTCCCAGCAGACAATGAGCACT
>NW_024834634.1:0-1278 GCF_019175285.1 Sceloporus undulatus
CAGAGTTGCACTGGAGGAACCAGAGGTTACTAGAGAGGTGTCCTCCTCTTAGGTTAAAACATGGTGTTTTTGTTATTTGTGCTTTTTCCATATTCACGGGGGTCTTGTGCCCCTAAACCTAGCCAATATGGAGGGACAAATGTATTAATAAAGCTCAGAATAACTGCTAAAGTTTGTAGCTCCTCCTTTTCTCCTCCTCCCTTTCTCTCAGTATGGTGCCCAAGGTGACTCACAGCATAGGTTAAAAAGTAATGATAGTTTAAATAATGAAACTAAATAATGACACCTGTGAACACATTCTTTGGGAGAACAACAAATGAAAGGAAAGCACTGTAAGATATTGGGGAAATAGATGCATATGAATGCCTATTTGTCCTTACTAAGCTCCCTCCAATCTTTTTATGGTCTGCTTTATCTTTCTGGTACCACTCTGAATTGAGAGCCAACATGGTAGAGTAATTTCAGTGTTGGACTGGGACTCTAGGAGACCAAAGTGTGAATCTCTGCTCAGCCACAGAAATTCAGAAAGGCCTGTCTGCCTTCTTTGTAGCATGGAATGGATGTCTGAGGAAGAATCAAGGGCTTATCAGTTAGTTGAGTAGTGGTAGAAGAGGAGCTATGGCCACCATGGAGGGAGGAAGGGAATGCAAACCCTTGCAACACCTGGAAGAGGACATCTGCATGCTTACATGTGCGGAAGCTTACGTGTGAGGATGTCCCTAACAGAATTCCAGCCATACTCTGTAACTTACCTTGTGCATCTTTCACAACAGCATGTAGTGGGGGGGGGACATAAAAACTAGCCCTGCTAGATCAGATAAAAACCTCATCTAGTACATCTTTTGTTCACACAGTGACCAACCAGTTGCCCACTGAAAGCCCACCAGCAGAACATGAGAGTAACTTCACTCTGTCTGTATCCACTCAGAAGTAAGACCCATTGAATTCAATGGGACATGCTTTTGAGGAGACACATGGGACTATATGGTGAACTGACCTTTTAAAAATGCCAAATACTTTTTTACATGTTCAGAGACAACAGGTTGTCAAGTTCATTTTTCAAAACAATTTCCTTAAAAATGCTTTTTGAGCATACAATGCCCCCCTCCCCCACAGTAATCTTTATTATTATTTTTTTGAGAATATCTTTATTGATTTTTAGAATGTACAATATTACTTTCAAAGTGTGACCACAACAAATAAACAAATTCTTTATACACTGTAACTTTGCTGATGTTTTCTTCCATATTTTGCCTCCTCTCTTCTTAAAGGAATAAA
>NW_024834635.1:0-1278 GCF_019175285.1 Sceloporus undulatus
GGGGCTATCATATGGAACTTCTCTGCATCAGATTCCTTGGACTCTAAGTATTTGAAGAGGTGTCACATTGAGGATGGATCAAGCCTGCTTCCTGCTGCTCCAGAGACTAGAACACAGACCAATGGGTGCAAGCTACAGAAAAAAAGATTCAACCTCAACATTAGGAGAAACTTCTTGACATTAAGAGCTGTTTGATAGTGAAACTCATTCCCTCAGAGAGTGGTGGAGTCTCCTTCCTTGGAGGTCTTCAAGCAGAGGCTGGATGGCTATCTGTCAGGGATGCTTTGATTGAGAGTTCCTGCATGTCAGAATGGGGTTGGATTGGATGGCCCTTGTGGTCTCTTCCAACTTTTTGATTCTATGATTCTAAAGGGTGAATTACAAGAAACTGCAAATGTGGGATGTACTGTACCAAACAGGGAACCTAGCAAATATAATGTTAATTGATACAGGCTGATACCAAATCAGACCACTTGTTTATATAATCCAGTATTACAGTAGGCCCTTGGTATCTACTGGGGTTTGGTTCCAGGACCTCCTGTGAATACCAAAATCTATGAATGCTCAAGTACTGTTATATACAGTGACAAAGCAAAATGGTGCCTCTTATATAAAATGTCAAAATCAAGCCTTTCTTTTTGAAACGTACATTATTTAAAATGTTTCCAAGCCGTGGATAGTTTAATCCATGGATAAAGAAACTGTGGATAAGGAGGACTGACTGCATATACTTTGATACGCAGTGAGTCTCCAGGGTCCTGTCCAAATTGGCCATAGGTTCAGGGCTATTCCAGAGCATCATGCTCCAGAGCTGGTCCTCCTGGGTTGGCCACAATGGCAGAGGCACAGTGTTGTTCACATGGACCAGCCAGGCCAATACTGTATTGCTATGGCTGGCCAATCCCCTATTGCCAGAGCCACCACTGCCACATCTGTACCCGTAGGAGCTCCAAGCACAGGCCACTTGGCACACCACCTTTTCTACTAAGCATGGTCTCACATGTGCAACCAACAAGAAGAGAGAGTAGAGGGATCCCCCTCCCCAATCACATACCTGGGGCGCTATGCGATTAGGGGTTCCCACCACCCTGTCTAAGCAGTGCATCAATAAAAGTATAGTGTCTAGACCAAGGGAAGTAATAGTGCCACTCTATTCTGCTTTGTGTCCAGTTCTGGGCCCCACAATTCAAAAAGGACATTGAGAAACTGGAGCGTGTCCAAAGGAGGGCGACTAAAATGGTGAAGGGTCTGGAAACCATGAAGTCCTATGAGGAACAA
>NW_024834636.1:0-1277 GCF_019175285.1 Sceloporus undulatus
CAACTCCATGAAGAAGAGGGCTTAAGGGATGCTATTATGAGATGTCCATGGCTCCAGAGGAAACCCAGCATTTTTATGCCACGCTGTATTCAGACTTCCCCTCTTTCTCTCTGACATTTATCATTGCATTCTGTTGCTCAGAAGGGGAACATCTTCATCGCTGACTACAAGATCCTGGATGGACTCCCATCTGGGAAGATCAATGATCAACTGCAGTACATAGCTGCTCCTCTCTGCCTGCTGCATCTCAATTCTCAAGGGATCCTCTTGCCCCTGGCCATCCAGGTAACTGGGTTGGTGGGCTGGTTGTTTACAGGCATTGGTTTGGGAGCTCTGGGGTCACGGCATTGGTTTGGGCGCAATGGGGTCATGGCTCTGGTTTGGGAGCTCTGGGGCCAAGGTTGCACAGAAGAAGTCTCCCTGTTTCACTATGGACTGGAGACAGTGGCAGCTAGTTCTGCCCAGGTCCATTTGTTCAATCCGCTCTGGGATGTATTTACTGTATTATATTAATGATATTAATATGTGTCCCATTTTCCTCCCAAAATTGAGACCCAAAGCACCTGTGCTCTGAACTTTACAATGCTGTCCATGGTGCTGGACCTGTTTAGGAGGATGTGAATTTGCACATGAAGGAGAAAAAGGACCATTGCAGATTTGTGCAAAATTGGTATAAGCCAGTCATATACACTTGATTGGAAATGACATAGATGAGAAATAGGTTAATTTGCCCATCCTTAGCTCAGACCAGTGGTTTCCAAACTTTGGTCCTCCAGATATTTTGGACTTCAGCTCCCAGAAACCCCAGCCAGCTTGGCCAACATTTAGCAATTCTGGGAGCTAAAGTCCAAAATATCTGGAGGACCAAATTTTGAGAACCACTGGCTTAGACTGATGTGGCTTTCTTCCATCCAAATGGTTTTTAAGAGTCAAATCTTGGCTGAAACAATAAGTTCTACAAATGGGCTTTCCCATTTCCTGAATGCCCCACGCAGTATCCATCCCTAAGACATTTTAAAAGCAGGTTAGAAACAGATACATTGAAACTTGGGGACAATTAGTGGTTCCAAGGTTTGCAGGGAGGGAGTTCAGTCTGCTCTGGGTTTCAGTCTGAACTTTAATGGAGTTCTCCATGGGGCTGCTGAACCAACTAGTATGGAAGCCACCAGCTGCCATGGAGTCTGGTTATTATGCCATGTTTTAAAAAGAGGCTCACAACAGAAAAATGGCATGTGTTTTTTCTCACAGCTCAGCCAGACACCGGGCCCTGAGGCACC
>NW_024834637.1:0-1277 GCF_019175285.1 Sceloporus undulatus
TGTGTTCCCTCCCAGCCCTATCTAATCTATTCTACCCTTCCTGTTCCCTCCTCCCACCATGCCTGGCTCACTGGCCCCCAAACCAGTAATGTCCAAACTCTGTCCTTCCAGGTGTTTGGACTTCATCTCCCAGAAGCCCCAGCCACCTTGCCCTGAAGGACAGAGTTTGGACATTGCTACCTCACAGCACTCCTGCCTAGGTTTAGAGTGCACAGTTGCGCCTAAGCTGTCACATTCACACACACAGCCACACTGCCGCAGTTGCGCATAATGAACCACACAATTTTTTTAAAAAAATAATTTTTTTTATTAACAATAATAACAAAACGTTTTCTATGTACATATTTACAAAGGGAAGGGGGATGGTAAAGGGTGGTGGTGAAGGGGGGATGGCAGAGGGGGCAGGGGAGGGAAGCTGCTGCAGGGGGGGGGGGGGGGGGGGGGGGGGGCGGGCAGCCGGCGGAGGATTTCTTGTAGGGTGTGCTCCATGGAGGACACTCTCTCTACCAGCTTCTCCACCTTCTCCTCCAGGGCAGAGAACCTCCGCTCCGTCCGGTTCTCTGCGGGAGGAAAAGAAAAAGGATGGTTAGGATCAGCCTGTGGAGCCCATCACCCACTCCCACAGGCAGGGTTTCTGGGTGCCCCCACTCCCTTCCCTGGGTTCACCTCCACACTTACCTCGCTGCCGGGCTTGAAGGACTCGATCCAGGGCTGTGGCATCGAGGGCCAAGTCTCCTGGCTCCAATGGCAGGCGGCGGCTCGGGCCAGGCTCCTCTTCCTCGGCTGCTGCAACAGCAGCAAGGACTTCAAGCCCTGGAAAAGAGGAAGGAAAGGCCCAAGTTACCATGCTGGCATGGCAGAGGAGGGCACAAGGGTCGTGGGGGCTGCAGTCAGGCAACCCCCACCCCTCACCCTAGGGACCTACCTGCCGCTAGAGGAGCCTGCTCTGGCTGCGGAGGGGCCACAGCAGCTGGTCCTGGCTGTGGCCCACCCTCGGAGACATCCTCGTCCCCCGAGGATGGTAGAGAGGGCGACCTGGCACGGTGCCCTCCCTCCCTCCGCCTCCGCCTCAGCCGCACGCCTGCAGAAGGGAAGGGGAAGGATGGCACTGGCACCATGCAGGAAGGAGAGGAGGGCAAGGGAAGGGTCAAGGAGGGTAGGACAGGGCATGGCAAGAGCTCTGACTTACCTGGAGGACGGCAATCTTCCGGTCTTGGCCTATCTCCCCTGATCCACAGGTCCTTCAGCCGCTCAAAGAATGGTGGCCGCCTGTCAAC
>NW_024834638.1:0-1277 GCF_019175285.1 Sceloporus undulatus
AAATGAAATGCACAGATATAGGATGGGGGACACATTGCTGAATGAAAGTACATGTGAAAGGGATCTGGGAGTCCAAGTAGACCACAAGTTGAACATGAGTCAGCAGTGAGATGCGGCAGCTAACAAGGCCAATGCAATTTTAGGCTGCATCAATAGAAGTATAGTGTCTAGATCAAGGGAAGTAAAAGTGCCACTATATTCTGCTCTGGTCAGGCCCCACCTAGAATATTGTGTCCAGTTCTGGGCGCCACAATTAAAAAAGGACATTGAGAAACTGGAACATGTCCAAAGGAGGGCAACAAAATGGTGAAGGGTCTGGAAACCATGCCCTATGAGGAACGACTCAGGGAGCTGGGGATGTTTAGCCTGAAGAAGAGAAGGTTAAAAGGTGATATGATAGCCCTGTTTAAATATTTGAAGGGATGTCATGTTGAGGAGGGAGCAAGCTTGTTTTCTGCTGCTCCAAAGAACAGGACCCGGAACAATGGATCCAAGCTGCAGGAAAAGAGATTCCACCTCAACATCAGGAGTAACTTCCTGACAGTAAGGGCTGTTCGACAGTGGAACAAACTCCCTCAGAGTGTAGTGGAGTCTCCTTCTTTAGAGGTCTTCAAACAGAGGCTGGATGGCCATCTGTTGGGGATGCTTTGATTGGGATTTCCTGCATGGCAGGGGATTGGACTGGATGGCCCTTGTGGTCTCTTCCAACTCTACGATTCTATGATTACTATCAGGAAGTTCTATTTCTACTTCTTTTGATGCAGCCTAAAATTGCATTGGCGTTGTTAGCTGTCGCATCACACTGTTGACTCATGTTCAACTTGTGGTCTACTTGGACTCCTAGATCCCTTTCACATGTTGTCTCCTTAAGCCAGGTGTCCCCCATCCTATATCTGTGCATTTCATTTTTTAGAAATCTGAACCAGTTTGTCAGGTTCACCCATTCAGTGGTGGTAGACAAGACAGTTAACCACTGTTTGCTCTCATCAATGAAATTATGTCCTTGTCAGCAGGAGGGGAAGTTGGAGGGAAATTCCAGTTTGTCCTTTAGAATAAGACTTGACCCTTTTCCAAGATGGACAGCAGTCCAGGCCACCAGCCCTACCCTGTCCAGTATGAATTCTTGACAATGCCTGCAAACTCTGATAACAGATTACTTTCCTGCCTTATGCATCAAAGTCTAATATTTATAAATATTGAGCATAATAATAATAATAATAATAATAATTTGTTTTATTTATATACCACTATTCCAAAGATCATAGCGGTGAACAGCA
>NW_024834639.1:0-1277 GCF_019175285.1 Sceloporus undulatus
AAATCTATTGTTAATCAGAACCAAATTAAGGAATGTTTTCTTAAATATTATAAAGAGTTATTTAAGAAACCCATAGTGAAAAGAAATAAAATAACAAACTATTTAGACTCACTGCAAATTCAAAAAATTACGGAAGAACAAAGGAATATTTTGAACTCAGAAATTACAATCGGGGAGGTATCCCAGGCCATACAAAGAAGTAAAAATGGAAAGACACCAGGACCCGACGGTTTTACTAATGAATATTACAAAGTATGGGAAGAATCTATCAAAAAACAGTTGGTAGAGATTATGAATGAAGCTCTAAAAGGAAAAATTCCCCAAACATGGTCACAATCCACAACTGTTTTATTACCAAAAGAAGGTAAAGATTTAACGTCTCCTAAAAATTATAGACCTATCGCTTTATTAAATTCGGACTACAAATTGTTTGTTTCTATATTGGCTGAAAAACTCAAAACTTTTTTGACTTATTGGATACACCCTGATCAATCCGGCTTTCTCCCTGGTAGAATGATTAAAGATAACACCAGAAATTTGGTAAATTTGATAGAAATACATAGTAAAAGAATTGATAAAAAACTGGCTCTTTATTTTATTGATGCGGAGAAGGCCTTTGACAATGTGAACTGGGAATTTATGATTGGACTTTTAAATAGATTGGATTTTGGTGGAAAGTTTATAAAAGCAATAGAGGCAATATATGCAAAACAAGACACACGCTTTATAATAAACGGGGAAAGAACCAAGACTTGTGAAATTTTTAGGGGAGTTAGACAGGGCTGCCCACTTTCACCGTTGTTATTTATAATTATATTGGAGACATTATTAATACAAATTAGGCAAAATGAAAAAATTGAAGGCTTTAAATTAAGAGGGGAAGAATACAAATTGAGGGCATATGCCGATGATTTGGTCCTAACTATTACAAATCCAATTGAAAGTATAGACATTTTGTTAAGGATATTTAAAAAAATTGGGAAAGTAGCGGGATACAAAATTAATGTTGAAAAAACAAATATTCTTACGTTAAATATGAATGAAGAAGAAAAAGAACAGTTGGAGGAAAAATCAGGTTTTCAGCTGGTGAAAAAAGTGAAATATTTAGGAATCACCCTAACAAGTAAAAACGTTGATCTATTTCGAAATAACTATGAGAAATTGTGGGATGCGATAAAATCTGATCTGAAAAAATGGAAAAATCTGAACTTATCCTGGATTGGGAAGATGTCAATAATTAAAATGAATATATTACCTAAACTATTATTTTTATTTCA
>NW_024834640.1:0-1277 GCF_019175285.1 Sceloporus undulatus
TCTAATCTGCTTAGCCTCCCCAAAATGCCTCTTTTGCGTATGCTGCTGGAGGGGGGCCGAAGGGAGAACATGGTTTCATAATGCTATATCAATGGCTCATGTTGCAGGAGTCCATCCTATAAGGATTAAAGAAGTTTTTGTGGGTAGCATTTCTTCCTTCCTTCCTTCCTTCCTTCCTTCCTTCCTTACCTCACTCCTTCCTTGCTTGCTTGCTTCCTTTCTTCCCTCACTCCTTCCCTCCTTCCCTCACTCCTTCCTTCTTTCCCTCACTCCTTCCTTCCTTCCTTGCTTCCTTTTTCCTTCCCTCACTCCTTCCTTCTTTCCCTCGCTCCTTACTTCCTCCCTTCACTCCTTCCCTCCTTCGCTCACTTCTTCCTTCTTTCCATCATTCCTTCCTTCCTTGCTTCCTTTTTCCTTCCCTCACTCCTTCCCTCCTTCCCTCCCTCCTTCCTTCTTTCCCTCGCTCCTTCCTTCCTTCCTTCCTTCCTTCCTTCCTTCCTTCCTTCCTTCTTTGCTTCCTTTTCCTTCCCTCACTCCTTCCCTCCTTCCTCTTTCCCTCGCTCCTTTCTTCCTTCCTTCCTTCCCTCACTCCTTCCTTCTTTACGTCGCTCCTTCCTTCCTTCCTTCCTTCCTTCCTTCCTTCTTTGCTTCCTTTTTCCTTCCCTCATTCCTTTCTTCTTTCCCTCGCTCCTTCCTTCTTTCCCTCCCTCCTTCCCTCCCTCCTTCTTTCTTTTCCTCACTCACTCCTTCCTTCTTTCCCTCCTTCCCTCCTTCCCTCCCTCCTTCTTTCTTTTCCTCGCTCCTTCCTTCCTTCCTTCCTTCCTTCCTTCCTTCCTTCCTTCCTTCCTTCTTGCAGTCACTTCCAAAAACATGTATCTAGATGGGAATAAATGGGCATTGAGGTACAGGTTAAGCACCCCAATCCGAAAACCTGAAATCCACAATGCTCCAAAATCTGAATGCTGACACAACGCCACCAGTTCAATGGTTCAATGTGCGCAAACTTTGTTTCATGCACAAAAGTATTTTAAAAATATTGTCTAAAATTACCTCCAGGCGATGCGTAATACGGTGTCTACGAAACGTAAGCGAAGCCTTGCGTTTGGACTTGGGTCCCGTCTTCAAGATGTGCCATGATGCATATGCAGGTGTTTGAAAGAATCTGTAATCCGAAACACTTCTGATCCCAAGCGTTTTGTATAAGGGAGACTCTGAAGCTAGCGAAAGGCGGAAACATCCCTGTGGCCTTGGATGGTAGAGATTTAGAAGAGGATCAA
>NW_024834641.1:0-1277 GCF_019175285.1 Sceloporus undulatus
ACTACAATTCCCAGGATTCCCTAGCACTGAGCCAGGAGAGTTAAAGCGGTCACAAACTAGATTATTTCTGCAGTGTTTTGGACCTTCGTTATTAAAAATGCTCAAGGTCCAATCCATACTGCAGAAATAGGGTTGCCATAACTCTCCTGCCGCCGGGACATTCCCGGTTTTTAACCACTAGGGGGCGTCCCTGCACGGTTTCCTCCTTGACTCAGGTTTGTCCTGGGTTTTCGTGTTGCCAATCTGGTGACTTTCACACCAAAATGGGTACTTTTCAGAGCCTTTGGCGTGATTTTGGTGGTTGGTTTTAATGGTAATTTTGAGAGTTGAAATAAGTTCCAGTTATTTTTATTCAATTAGGGCTACGTTTTATTGCCATATTAACATTACAGGGACTTTTCAGGGTTTTTGACTGAATATTTGATGAGATATGGGGGGGATTTGGTGAGTTTTGGCCAAACGTTTGGGGAATTATCTTCAAGGCTTGTTGGCAACAATTGTTGCCAGACTCAGGAAGAGGAGAGCCTCCTCTGTTTGGTCCCCTCTCCACGTGGACCGGTCCCAGCAAGGCAGCAGAGGGGAGAGGGCCATTTCCTTTGGCACCGAGGTGAGGATGATGATGATGAGGAGGAGGAGGAGGAGGAGGAGCGTGGCCATTTTCAATATTTATTTTGCCCCTGTGTATTTTTTTCTAACTTTGACTGCCAGGGCTCAATGCTCTGGAATTCTGGTGTCTGTGAAGCATTTGGCCTTCTCTGTCAGAGAGCTCTGGTGCCACAATAAACTACAATTCCCAGGATTCCATAGCACTGAGCCCTGGCAGTCAAAGCAGTGTGTTTTGGACACAGATATCCTCCTTTTGTGAGTTAATGAGTGAATCCAGTCCCTAGCCTTTCTATCTCTCTCACACACTGCAGGGATAACAACCCACTTTGAGACTGCTTTAACTCAATGGTAGGGAATCCTGGGAATGCTAGTGTTTGGGAGACATTGAGACTTCTCTGTCAGAGATGGCTCTGAGGCCACAATAGACTACAATTCCCAGGATTCCCCAGCACTGAGCAGTCTCAAAGTGGGTTGTTATCCCTGCAGTGTGTGAGAGAGATAGAAAGGCTAGGGACTGGATTCACTCATTAACTCACAAAAGGAGGATATCTGTGTCCAAAACACACTGCTTTGACTGCCAGGGCTCAATGCTCTGGAATTCTGGTGTCTGTGAAGCATTTGGCCTTCTCTGTCAGAGAGCTCTGGTGCCACAATAAACTACAATTCCCAGG
>NW_024834642.1:0-1277 GCF_019175285.1 Sceloporus undulatus
CCCCTTTCCCAAGAAGGCTGCATCCGCACTATAGAAATAAGGCACTTTGACATCGCTTTAACCGGTCAGTGCTATGGAATCCTGGGATTTTACCTTTGGGACACTTAGCCTTCTCTGCCAGAGAGTTCTCATTCCACAACAAACTACAAATCCCAGGATTCCATAGGATGGAGCCAGGAGAGTTAAACCAGTTTTGAACTGGATTATTTCTGTAGTGCAGATACAGCCTGAGTTGGTTGGAAAAGGATAGAATCACCCAAATTGAATTTTTATCCCGTTTATGGTTTTGCTTTTTCAAAATATAAGAATTTTGTTTGTCTGTATAATTCTTATTCTTTTTCTTGCTGTTTGTTTGTATGTTTGTATGTATCATTCTTGGTATAGGAGATGATCTGGTCTGCCTCCTTCCTTCTTCCCTGAAAATCTATTACAGTGGTACCCCGGGATACGAATGCGCCGCGTTACGAAATTTCCGGGTTACGAAAAAAATAAAGTAAAAAAAATAGTTCCGCGTTACGAAAGTTTTTTCAGGTTACGAAAAAACTTTTGGTGCTTTTCGGCGCTATTTCACACCAAATCGCGGCTTTTCCCAATTAGCGCCTATGGGGATTCGGCTTGCGAATGCTTTTCGGGTTACGAACGGCGCCGCGGAACGAATTAATTTCGTAACCCGGGGCACCACTGTAATAAGAAAACTGGGGAAACTTTTAAAACCTCCCAAAGGAGCTCCTTTTGGCCTTTTTTGTGGGACAAGCCTCCTCTTGGAAGCCAAAGCCCAATGTTTGTGAAGTATAATAACAATAAGGCTTGTATTAAAACTATCCTCCCCATTTCTGATCTGTTTTTAAACCCATGTTCCCCAGAAGGAGCAGAGCTGTGTAAGAAAACCCTCTCAGAAAACACACACCAAGCAGCCTGGCATTCTTCTGACTCTGGAGCCTCAGGAGAGAAAGAGAGTCCTCTGTTCAACTGAGGCCTCAGAGAATGTTCCAGAACATTATTCCCCACAGTCACAAGAACACAAAATTGCCGCTAGAACACAAAATGGCTGCTGGAACACAAAATGTACAGAGGAACACAAAATGGCCACTAGAAAACAAAATGGCCACTTGGACACAAAATGGCTTTCAGAGAACAAAATGGCTGCTTCTGTGTCAGCGCTCGGCAGTTGTCAGTTTGAGGCCTTCAGGGGAGAGAGAGAGACTGAGAGAAGAGTGGAAGGAGGTTATTATTCTCCACCTTGACTGTAGTAAGTAGCTTGTGAGCTGAAGAAACAC
>NW_024834643.1:0-1277 GCF_019175285.1 Sceloporus undulatus
TCCCACCTCCACTTCTAGGCTTGGTGCTTCCATCTCGGCCTTTGGCAGCTTAACGTCACCTTCAAGTCCGACAGAAGGCAGGGTGACTTCAGCCTTGAGTTCAGGCTTAGGGACCTCAATCTCCATGGACGGTAAGGTGATTTCGGCTTCTGCAGCTGCTTTTCCTTTGGGAAGAGACACTCCAAACTTTGGCATGTGGAACTTTGGCATTTTAAACTTGCTGTCCACCCCTTGTGCCTTTATCTCGGTCCCGTCAAGAGCAACCTGGGCTGACGGTGCCTCCAGCTGTAGGTCTGGAGCTTTGAATTCCAAGGAAGCCTGGCCTGAAGGGAGCTTCACGTCGGGTGCTGAGAGGCTGACGTCTGCTTGAAGGTCGCCTGTTTTGAGCTCTGGTTTGGTAACGCTGAGATCAGCAGAGGGAAGTGTTGCATCTACCGTCGGCATGCTAAGGTCCACCTCGACTTTGGGGCCTTTGACATCTGGTTTGGAGAAGCCCATGCTGGGCATCTTGAACTTTGGCATGTGAATTTTCATCCCGCCACCCTCGACGCTTCCCTCTGCCTCAGGAACCTTGACGGAGACGTCTGCCTCTGGTAACTTGACTTTAGCTTTGGGAAGGGAGACATCGGTTTCCACCTTGGGCAGGCTGACTCCCCCTTGTGGAGTCTTGACCTTGGGCATTTTGACACTGGGCATCTTGACATCTGGCATTTTGAATTTCCCCTTCTCTCCCACCTCCACTTCTAGGCTTGGTGCTTCCATCTCGGCCTTTGGCAGCTTAACGTCACCTTCAAGTCCCACGGAAGGCAGGGTGACTTCAGCCTTGAGTTCAGGCTTAGGGACCTCAATCTCCATGGATGGTAAGGTGACTTCGGCTTCTGCAGCTGCTTTTCCTTTGGGAAGAGACACTCCAAACTTTGGCATGTGGAACTTTGGCATTTTAAACTTGCCATCCAACGCTTCTGCCTTTATCTCGGTCCCGTCCAGAGCCACCTGGGCTGACGGTGCCTCCAGCTGTAGGTCTGGAGCTTTGAGTTCCAAGGAAGCCTGGCCTGAAGGGAGCTTCACGTCGGGTGCTGAGAGGCTGACGTCTGCTTGAAGGTCGCCTGTTTTGAGCTCTGGTTTGGTAACACTGAGATCAGCAGAGGGAAGTGTTGCATCTACCGTCGGCATGCTAAGGTCCACGTCGACTTTGGGGCCTTTGACATCTGGTTTGGAGAAGCCCATGCTGGGCATCTTGAACTTTGGCATGTGAATTTTCATCCCGCCACCCTCGA
>NW_024834644.1:0-584 GCF_019175285.1 Sceloporus undulatus
GAGGAACAAAAAGAAGAACCAGGAAGTTTTCAGAAAATTTAGTTTACTCGCTGAATGAGTTCATGCACTCCTTGAGCCTTTTAAACATTAAAACGGGAAGAATTTTTTAAAACGAGAAATGGAGTCCCAGCCACTTCTCTTTTCTTGTAGGGATTTTGCTTGGTCACAGTGAGGTCAGGGGAGGGCAGCCTCTAAACCATGGTTCGGCAACCTGCGGCCCACGGGCCGGATCCGGCCCGCAGAGGCTTTTTAGCCGGCCTGTAGGCCCGCTGCCGTCCCTGGATCCTCCAAGAGGCCTCCGGCGGCGGCAGGGGGTCTCTGAGAGGCCCGCTGCCATCCCTGGAGTCCTCCAAGAGGCCTCCGGCGGTAGCAGGGGGTCTCTGAGAGGCCCACTGCCGTCCCTGGAGTCCTCCGGTGCTGGCGGCCCCTGCCGGCTTTTTTGCCAGCCTTTGACGGGCCCTGGGGCCCTGTCAGGGGCCGGCAAAGAGGGGGAGGCCTCCAGCGCTGGCGGCCCCCACCGGCTTTTCTGCCGGCCTGTGACGGGGCCTGGGGCCCCGTCAGGGGCCGGCAAAGATGGGGAGGCC
>NW_024834644.1:684-1277 GCF_019175285.1 Sceloporus undulatus
TGACAGGGCCTGGGGCCCTGTCAGGGGCCGGCAAAGAGGGGGAGGCCTCCAGCGCTGGTGGCCCCCACCGGCTTTTCTGCCAGCCTGTGACGGGGCCTGGGGCCCCGTCAGGGGCCGGCAAAGATGGGGAGGCCTGGCCCCTGGAGGGTGGAAGCTCCGCCCCCGGCATGCGGCCCCGCCCCTCGAGGGTGGAAGCTCCACCCCCGGTTTCGGCCCCCCAGTCGCCTGAGGGAAAGCAACCCGGCCCCCAGCTCAAAAAGGTTGCCTACCCCTGCTCTAAACCTTTGCAAGTTGCCCACCCCTTTTAAAAGTGAGTACTTAACACTTCCTCTCCATTGACGCCCCCTTGTCGTGGGGGAGAGGCTTGCGCACCCTAATGATGTTGTGAGCTATGCCAGCGGTGGTATAATAGCCACCGGCAGGGCCTCCTATGCCAGACAGGTCACAACCTAAAGAGGAGACTCCAAGTCAACAATCTTCAACAAGCTGCCATGAGAGACAACTTCCAGGCAAATTTGCAAACAAAACTTGAAGACCATCCTGTAGACTCTTCTCCTACAGTTCTTTGGCAACATATCAAAAACAGCATCCTG
>NW_024834645.1:0-1277 GCF_019175285.1 Sceloporus undulatus
CCAAAATATGGCTGCCAGAGTGGTCACTGGAAGATCTAGAGGTGACCATATCACACCTATATTAAAATCTCTTAATTGGCTGCCTATTAATTTCAGGGCACAGTACAAGGTCTTGGTTATAACCTTACTTACGGGATCGCCTTCTCCCATACAATCTGCCCCACACATTGAGGTCCTCTGGTAAAAACCTTGCTACCATTGCCTTCTTCTGAGACTGAGAAAGTGTAACTTGCCCAAGAGCAGCCAGTGAGTTTCTATAGCCGAGTGAGGATTTAAACTTTGGTTTCTCAGAGTACTAGGCGAATACTCAAAACCACTGTATAATACTTAGTCGTAGGGGTCTCTTTTATGTCCATATTTATTCAGAAGAGCCTTCCTTTGAGGCTGAGAGAGTGTGATATATGCAAGCTCACCCATGGATTTCCAAGGCTGAGTGAGGATTCGAATCCTGATCTCTAGTCCAGCCCTCAGTCCATGACACCATGCTGTTTCTCTTTCAGACCTTTCTTGCTGGCTAGACGTGGCTCCAACTTAATCCCAGAAGATGGACTAGTCTGCCTTTCTGCTTAGATAACATAATATTAGACTGTTTCTGGACCAACTGGCAAGGCTCCCTGGGATGCCAGAGGGAATTTGTAGAGGTCTGCTTGCAATCTGGGACTGCTTTGTTTCCCAGCTAATTTCCATGGATTCAAGCATCCAGACCTTGAAAATATTTTCAAAATTTATCAGTCCCAAAAAGTAACTCTTTTTATGTTATTTTATTTAAGGGACACTATTTTAGTATGCCCTTGTATTTAAGGTACAGTCAGCCCTTCTTATTCACGGATTATTTTATTATACACAGATTCAAGCATACATGGTTTGAAAATGTTAAAAAAAGTATAAATTTCAAATATCAAGCCTTGATTTTCCATTTTTTATAAGAGACACCATTTTGCTTTGTCATTGTATTGAATGGCACTTGAACATACACAGATTTTGTAATACACAGGGGATCTTGGAACCAAACCCCAGCATATAACAAGGGTCCACTGTAACTTGAGCATGCATGGGTTTTGGCATCCACTGTGGGTCCTGGAACCAAACCCCAGCGTATTCCGAGGACTGACAGTACTTTTATTTCACATGCTCACTGACTTCCTAGGAATCTTCGCATATTCTTCTTGAATAAGATTATTGCAATCTTGATCATATTCTGAGGTTCCTTGGTCCCAGCCTCCCTTTGATTCTCTTGGATCCCTCTCCAAAATCTTAGGGCCCCAGAAAGACTCCCA